>NC_043766.1:36412718-36604359 GCF_902148845.1 Salarias fasciatus
TCCCATTTATTTCACCTGCCCAAGTGCATTTAGTTTAGTATCATGTGTTAGTTCATCTGATCCGTCTGTGATTGATGGGTTTAGTTCCTCTATTTTAGTGACCTGGATGAGCTGAGATTCAGCTCCTTCTGTTGTTCCCTGTGTTTCCTGCGTATCTTGAATGTTGAACTTGTTTGCTCTAAATAAAGGTGCAAGTTGGTTTTTAGGTAGTCCCCCCCATCTCTCTCTCTCTCTCTCTGTCTCTCTCTCTCTCTCTCTCTCTCTCTCTCTCTCTCTCTCTCTCTCTCTCTCTCTCTCTCTCTCTCTCTCTCTCTCTCTCTCTCCCCCTCTTTCTCACCCTCCCTTTCTCTCATGTGTGGGTGCATGTGTATTTATGTGAACCTCTGTATCCATGTGTACCTTTGAAGGATCAAAGTGTTTCAAGTTAAAATAAGTTGAATTCTGGTCTAAATATCAATTGCAAAAGTGAAAATGAACAAAACATATGTTATTTTGGAATGACAGGCTGAAAAGTGCTCTGTTCTGGAAGATTCTTCACTTCTTTCTCGAATGGCAAAATGGGTTTTTCATTTTTCACGGAAAGAACATGTCCTGCAGTAAGGAGGAGGGGGGGAGAACCGAGAGAGGAAACAGGAAGTGAGCTCAGTCTGTTTCTCAACAGAAGTCAGTGTGACTTCAACATGGTCTCACTTCTGCTTCTCATCAAAAACCAAAGCAGACGTACAGATGACACATCAACCCTCTCAGCTGAAGCCACACAGTACATACATATATATATATATATATATATATATATATATATATATATATATATATATATATATATATATATATATATATATATATGTATATATTTAATTTAAGTTAATTTATTTTAATTTTAATTAGTAATATATAATAATATATATACTAATAATAATTTTAATTTTCAAAAAGAGCTGAAATATCTTTTTACTGAGCTCATTTATTGGAAACAAGTATCGAACAGCACTAAAACAGTAATCAACAGTAGTGCAGTTTAGAGCTGGGGGATATATCGAATTAATTTGAATAATTTGATTTTATTTAAATCTCAACATCGAGTGTAATGTTTTCTGTCCCTCCGCCATTTTTAACGGATGCATGTAATACACACAGTCGCCATATCAGGAGGACTGGCGCTGTACCACAGACTACTGTCAGTACAGCGCCGTACCCCTTCACAGAAAAAAAGAAAAGACAAGGCTTATAATGGGAGGCGGCTTTTATGAGCTTTCTTCAAAGACGCACCCGGTCATTAAAGGGATACTTCAACATTTTGGCACATTGGCCCATTTAGCGCAATTCCTTAGTCATTTCGAACAGCATACTTACTTTTTGGTGAGGGCGAGCTGTTGTTTATTCTTGAGGTGAGTCGGGGAAGGTTTTCGGGACGGACACAATGGAAGTGAACGGTATTTTTGTTCCCCCTCGTCAAACTCATCAAATACACAATCCAACAACCCCAAAACACTTTGGTGGACACGTTATAATCCACACATTCACTACACTGTGGAACACCAACAAATAGTATTGTAGCGTTACGACACTGAAGCAAATACTGGGAACTACTTTTTCTTTTGAAATCACTACGCCCAGATGCCATGTTTAGGCGTCTGGGCGTCGTGAGAACTGTCTGAATGTGTTTCTGTTCTCATTCTCCTCCACCACCACCACCTCATCTAGTTCCAGCTAAAGAACATCCTGATCCTCCCACCTCCCCACAGGTGTCCATAATGTAGGCTGGACAGACACACAGACACACAGCCAGACGCCACACAGTCAGATCCAGTCCAACACAGCGTTGTGAAAGCTTTGTTGTAGCTGACAGAGATTCTCACCTGATCAACTCTCTTCACATCTTCTTCAGACTCTTCTGGAGAGAAGAAGCTGCTCTCCATCCCTCCTCAGTCCTTCTGTCTGTCTTTGCTTGATGTGAGGACGCCGTCTCACTGTCTCAACTCAGGGCTGAAACGTCACACTATTTCCTGTTTCCTACCAAAACATGCCCCCTTCCATAAAAAAAACAGCCCAAATCTCTACCTCTGCAGGAACTCATGTTAAAACTGTAAAACTATGATGCGAGTACTGAAGAGCACAAAATAAACACACAACTAAACCCAATAAAAAAAAGAAAAAAGGCAACAACAGCTGGTTCAACATAAACAGCACAGACAACTGTGTGTGAAGAGAAGAGGAGGGAGGAGGTCCAAGGGAGGAAACAGGAAGTGAGCTCAGTGTATTTCTCACATGGTCTGACTTCTGCTTTTCACCACAAACCAAAGCAGATGAACAGACACAGAGTTCACACAACACATCAACTCTCTCAGCTGAAGCTGGACTCTGTGTTCCACTCACTGTTATGTGACTCCACTAATCACTGGCTCTGCTGCAGGAGCTGCTGACCTGAGGTCAGTACCTCAGTGGTGCTGGAACCCCAGGTGGTCCTGGTGAGCCTTGGACCACTGAAGACTAGGTGAGGCTGAATCAGTCAATTTTTCTGTTCGTAGTGGAGGAACGCGGCACACTCTGGAGCACAGCAGCTAAAAACACCTTTTCTCGTCACGAAAGCAAGGGCTCAAATGTGCAGCAGAACACTAGTAGAGCCTTTGAGAGAGTTTATTAAACCTGTGTGTGTGTGTGTGTGTGTGTGTGTGTGTGTGTGTGTGTGTGTGTGTGGTGTGTGTGTGTGTGTGTGGTGTGTGTGGTGTGTGTGTGTGTGTGTTCATTCATGTTTATACTTTTTTTGTGTGTTAATGTACAAAAAGTATCTAGTATCTGTATTCACATCTTGATTCAGGACCCTTGGCAGCACCATGTTTTCATGTGTTCATGTGTCTTTATGTGTATGTGTGTGTGTGTGTGTGTGTGTCCGTGTGGTCCGTGTATGAGTGTGCATGTGTTGATGCTTGTATTTTTGGTTGTATAAATTAGGATTGCACCGATACCATTTTTTGGTCGCCGATACCATTGGCGATACCTGGCTGTGTAGCATCGGCCGATCCCAATACCCTGCCGATACCACGCTTAATTGTCAAGAACTGTCATGTCCTCTGCCTCGGCCACCACGTGGGGGCAGTGTTGCTGTTTTTCCTCCTTCTCCTCGTTTCTGTCCTCCCCATTTACTACATCCCGTATTTTTTGGGCCACAAGACGCACCGGAATATGATAATGTAACATCCAGCAGCATGAAAGGAAGACAAGTTTGGATTCTTAATGCGAGTTTATTAAGCTTCAGAACTTACTGTGGTTGAAACCACGTCAAAACTACAGCAAAACAACATCCATCCATCCATCCATCCATCCACGTTTATCCGGACTGAGTCTCAAAACAACAGTCTTAAAGAGCAACTAACCCCCAAATCACCTTTTTTTTTTTGCTGATAAACTGTATGAATGCATGTCTTATATTGTTATATTGTTGTCTACTCGTTTCTAACATTAAATTTACAATTTAGTGCAAACTTGTTTAAAATCCTATTTTTGTGACAAAAACCGTCTTACTACCGCCCCAAGTGGTTTAACAGCGTTTACTACATTTGAGTTTTGTGATTGGCTGGATGATGGCATCCAACGCACGTTTCGCCCACGCCCCTGCATCCATCGTACGTCATTGAGTACAGCCCTATATAAGCAGATGCCTCCCCTATAACCAGCCTCCTGAGTCAGACCAGAGCGAGTGATCTTATTCATAGCGATTATTAGATTAGCATTGTTTTAGCATTAGCATCATTTTAGCATTAGAGTTAGTTGGTTAGATCATTTCGCGTAGTTCACAGGTGTAATTTACGTAGGGTTGGTGGGTTATGAAAACCCACGAGCCCCCCGGGGGCCCCGACGCTCTGTGTTCCGAGTGAGCACCGCACTGCCCGTCACCGCTCGGACTCGCTCGGTGCCAGCGTGCGCTGTCACAACAACTCAGCCCCCCCCCCCCGCCCCCCCCCTCCCCCTCCTCCCACTTCCTATCCGCCGAGCCCGCCTCTTTTCAAATTCTGAGGGTGGCGGAGTAAATCTCTGTCAAGGGGGTTAGTTGCTCTTTAAGAAAAAAAAAACAGCTAAGAGGCGGCTCTCTCTCCGTATTTCCAACACGCACACATGCTGGCTTCCTGGTCCCGCCCCCTGCTCCCTCTCAGCCACTCAGGCCACAGCGGTGCATTCAGGTTACTTGAAAACATAGGAACTCACAGAACTCAATATACCGGTTAATAAATAAGAAATACATCAAAGATGCTACAAAAGTAAGTCCGTAATAAAACAATAAGGCGAATTAAGCAACGCCATTGTGGGATCCTTCTTTGTTGTTTTTCGGCAGCTTGTGTTCCAGTGGTTGCACTACGGCCTCTTTATGTTACCATCGACCGGGACTCACCACACTGCAGGCTCCTGACTACCGCGGCTGCGCGGTTCATACAGAAAGCGCAGCGCAGAGGATACTGATTGATTAAAATAGCAACGTATTTACTGCGGACGGCAGAGCGGAACGACACACTTTATGTGGAATGTGGCGGTCAGCCTGCTCCGCCGGACCTGCTCCTGAAGCCCCAGCAACTTTCTTGACTTCACCGGGGAACTTAGTTAAACTCCAGACTCAGTCTGCTCCAGCGGCTGGAGACTAGCTTCATCTCACAAAGACTCATGATACTAATAAAACTCCTTTTCTACTCTTCAGACTCAGATCCACGTTCTGTAACAAGAACTGCATCCTCACTGGGATGTAAAATCATTGCTATCATTCGCTGAAAACACAGATCACACAGCATGAATGTCGAAGAATGAATTCATACGGCGGTGCGTTCAAGTGCAATATGAAAGTCGGAAAATGGCATCGGCATGTTATTTGTGAGTACTCGCCGATACCGGCGTTTCAGTGCGGTATCGGGGCCACTGCCGATACTAGTATCGGTATCGGTGCAACCCTAGTATAAATGCACATAAAGTATCTAGTGTCTGTATTCAGATCTTAATTCAGCACCTTGGACAGCACCATGTGTTGGATCAGGGCTGGGGTCGCATGTGCGTGTGCATATGTGAATGGGTGAATGTGATTGACAGTTGAAAGTGTTGAGTAAGTGTAGTCTAGTTACACAATCATGAAATCGCATGCATGTTGGCTGCACAATTATATGCAAACATTGCAGAGTAATCACCCCTGATGGAGAGCAACAACAGAACAAAGCAGCTGCACCTCAAGGCTGGATGCATCAACACAACAAAGAATAAAATGTCCAAACTATTCTCGTAAGTAATGCAACCGATTTAATTTCTCACTAGTCTGACACCATTGAGATTACCCAACGTGTGCACACTCATGCATGAAATCTCTTGCACATTTACATACGAAAAACAGTATGCACACGGCAATAAGTAACAGCAGGTTAACTACTGAACCTCAAGGCTGGCTTCACGAAGACAACTAAACACTACAATAATTCAATGTCTGTTACAGAAATTGTATCTCTCATTTTCTTGCATTTCCAGCACAGCACAGATAACCATAAGTGTGCACACTCATGTGTCAAATCACTTGCACATTCTACTAATGTATACACAATCAGTTGTATGAAAACATTGGAAAGCAACATCAGAAAAAAAAGTGCACCTTAAATTTGGATGCATGAACACCGCCAAGTGATCGAAGAATAAAGGAGCAATGTCCTACCTTTTGAAGTCATCCAGCAGATCGGAGTCGTTTTCTTTCTGGCACAACCCAATGGATCAACTGTAGCTTCATTGGAAGAGTTGTCTTCTCACATTCTACCCCTGTACAGATGTGGAAGTGTCCTTGAGGAAGACGCTAAACCCCAAACTCTTCCCAGGGGATTGAGCGCGTTGCATGGCAGACACCTCCACTGATGTGATGTGTGTGTAAATGGATGAACGTGATCGACAGTGTAAAAATGCTGTATAATGCCGTGTTCCCACCGGGTGCATTGAAAGTGACTGCATTTGTGCGACAAATTGAATTGTGCTGCGCTGGACGCTCGAGTTTTATCACTCCTACAAATATGCAAAAGAAACCATCCTGCAGAAACGTCACACCCCTCCTCATCGCCGTCTCCTGCACAGCAGCAGCGGGCAGGATTCTTCTGATGTTTGTCCCACAGTACTGTGTGCACAAGGCTGTGTGTGTGTGTGTGTGTGTGTGCATACTGATCGATGGTGCGGTTTTTGCTCTTTTTTGTTTTTATGACTGTTTTCACTGTTCAGCACTCTCCGTTGTTTTTATGAATATCAAAAGTGCAACACGTAAAGATTGAGCTTGAAATGGCTCCGACTACCACCATCGCTGCTCTGTATTTGGCATGTCAGCATGTATTTAGCATGGAGGAGTCAGCGTCGGCTGTGTGTGAGGCGCCGGCATCGCTTCTGGATGCATACTACCCTACAGAGGTGGTATGAGCTCGGTGAGTTCCACCGACTTCTGCAGGAGCTGCACCTGGACGACAGCCGGTTCCAGCGCTACTTCAGGCTGTTTCCACCAGCAGCGGTGAACAAATGAAATCGCGCACACCACACACCACACGCCGCGACATCATGTCAACAACTGTTTTGCGTGGTCGTAGCCCTACATGCCCTATGTCAGCACGTCCGCGATGACCTCCATGCTGAAAGGCTGTCCTGGCGCGAATTCGCTTGAAAAGTTCAATTATTTCAACTCGAGTGACAAGCGACGAGTGATGAAGCGGCGGGCAAGGAGCACCGGCGGGCAGGGAGCAGCGGAGCACCTCCAACCCCTCCAACTGTAACCAATGAGATGATACTGAAGGCAGCACAATGCTGGAGGCTTAGGAGTGACTCTGGAGAGAGACGTGGCTGCATCTGAGTCAAAATAATTCCATTTCATGTTGATTTCTTATTGGCCGTCAGATAAAAAAAAAAAAAAAAAAAGGCTGATGCCGATATGCATAAAAATGCCGAATATTGGTGCCGATAATTGGCCCAGCCAATGACAGGTGGATCACTAGTAAATATTATATTTTGTAATTGTTTAATTGAACATGTTACATCAGTTTAAAAATGATGTGACATGCATGAAGAAGAACAAAACATACATAAGTCTCGCTCAAAAATAACTCCTATTGGTTTGAAGGTTTCACAAAAATCAAGACGAAGAATGGACTTTGTAATTTGGAGAGGTAAGTTATTCCACTTCACAACAACACAAAGAACAACAGGCTGAGTTAGTCTCAGTGTCTGGTATGTCGATGAAACACGTTCACAGTTATTTAGTGACAGAACAGCATCAAAAACAAACCTGGGAGGCTGTACAGGCGAAATTAACACACAAGTCCCATCAGCAGGTTCACCAAGCTCCTGATCTCATTCCACATCACTGAATCCACTGAAGAGTTTTCCCTCAGTGTCGCTTCTGAACAACTGTGGAGGGAGCTGAAGCTCTGCCTGTGTCGAGGATGGAGTTTTCTTCCCTCCGCGTCTGGGTCGGGCTTCTTTCTTGGATCCCAAATTGAGTGCAGAAATAAAGAGTCCTAATGCAGATCTCCAACGCTGATTACAAATTTTTTGCGTGAAGCCTCCAAACAGAATTCTGGTCCTCTGTGTCCCCAGTCTGTCCGAGAGCAGCTCTCACTGACAGAGTCAGAGCGACAAGGTGAAGTCTCATCTAATGCGTGTGTATTTATCAAGTCTTCCGTTAGCAGGCGGAGTGACTTCTTCAATCCATTGGCCCACACATCACTCGAGCTGGTTTGGGCTGGTTGGGCCTCTGCTTCTTGTGCACTGATGTGGATGTGGTGTTCCTCCCCTTGATGGTGCAGGTTGGTGCTGAGTGGCTGCTCTGTGGTGGAACCTGGTGCAGGGTTAGGTGGTTGAGCATGTTGCTGGGTGGAGGAGCGTGGTGCAGGGTGGCAGGCATTCTGTGGTGAAGCTCATTGATGGGTGGTGCTGGGTGATGGAGTTATGTGCTGGGTGGCAGAACGTGGCACATGGTGGTGCTGTGTGGGAGTGTGTGGTGTGGTATTACAGTGAGTGGTGCTGCATGGTGGTGTGCGGTGCAGGGTGCTGCTGGATGGTGGAGTGTGGCAAAGGGAGGTGCAGGGTGGAGCTGGGTGGAGCAGCCTGGCTCAGGGCAGCTCCTCCATTCCTGCTCTTGCTCTCCAGTGAGTGTTGTTGGCCACCATGGTGTTCCGGAATCAACCTGAAGTGACGCCACACTGACTGTTACTGCCAGGTTTTGTTGTTGTTGTTTTGGTTTTCTATCAACATCAGATTGCATCTATTGTGTGTGTGGATCACAGCTTTAGGGGACATTGAAGTGTAGAGTTAGTTCATGTTCTGATCTGAAACTTTCAGGCTACACTGGGTCCCCTTAATGTTCTACAAACCCTAGCAAAAATTATAGAGCAAGTGCAGGGAAATAAATATGGAATCATTCAATTCTGAGGAAAAAATTTTGGAATCACTCCATTTTGATAAGAAAATAAGGACACACCCAGTCAAGTTCCTTTCCTTAAAGTAGGAGGACAAGATAGGGGTCGTTTGTCCCTATCCCAGTACCAGACAGGAGATGAGTCATTTGACCCAGAATGTGATAAGCCAGCTTTTGTTATGTGAAAAGGCGTGTGAATGGAGATGTCAATGTACATGACGACCAGTGCTCAGGTGGTGCCAAGAAGTCTACCTTTGTCTCCTGTCATGTAAATGAGGCAATCACAGCTGCAGGCACAGACAATACAGAACAACATCAAGGAATATCAGTGATAGAGGATCCATATAACATAACAAAAGGTCGGCTTACCCCCACATACCCCACCCGTCTGGGTCAAATGACTCCTCTATGGTCTGATACATACAATGATGAAACCTGGTCGTCCTAGTATTAGTTCGGCACTTGCCGCAGATTATAACATCTGCTCATTAGTCAACAGTTAAAAACAGGTATCACACCTTGGAGGGCTGCTGGACCAAGTGGATTGGCAAGAATCAAAGCTCCAACAAGAGAGATGTCTCTTGAGACCAAATACAGGATAATCAACTTCTTGAAGAAGGTAACTCTAAACATTAAAAGATGTGTTCTGGTCACAGTCAGTTGTATTGAAGAACAGGATCAAGGACAAACAGCATGGGAAGGTTGTTAAAGTCCAGCGTACTGGTAGACCAAGGAAGACATCTACTGTAAATCCTCTTATAGTAGCCGGGGCTTTTATTTGTCTCAAGTGTAGCTGGCAGCAGACTTTTAATGGAAGGAGGCATGTATAATAGAGATTATATTTTAAAATTTTCAAAAAGAGCAGAAAGATCTTTTGTGTCAGTTTGAAGCCAGTAAAATGTACTGAGCTCATTTATTGAAAACAAGTATCCAACCGCACTAAAACAGTAATAAACAGCAGTGCAGTTCAGAGCTAGGGGACGTATTGCATTAATTCGAATAATTCGATTTTATTTTTTCAATCGATGTGAAAAAAAATGTAATCTCAACATCGAGTTTAATGTTTTCTGTCCCTCTGCCATTTTTACCGGACGCGTGCAATACACACATACAAGGAGGACTGGCGCTGTAGCACAGACTACTGTCAGTACAGCGCCATAGCGCTTCACAGAAAAACAGAAAAATAAAAAAGCCACAAAAAAAAAAAAAAAAAACAGGCTTATATTGGGAGGCGGCTTTTATGAGGTTTCTTCAAAGACGCACCCGGTCATTAAAGGAGACGGGCTTTTAATGGAATACAGGTCATTATTAGAGGATTTATGGTAAGCGTCAAGACAGGCAACTAAAGGCCGTTTGTCTTGAAAACAGAAAATGCACAACAAGACAAATGAAGAAGAAATGGGAGGAAGTTGGAGTCAATGTATGTGACAGAACTGTGCAAAATCGCTGAAAGGAAATGGGATTTTCATGCAGGAAAGCTTAAAAGAAACCATTATTGACGCTTAAACAGAAAAGAACAAGACTGCAATGGGCTAAAGAGAGGCAATCATGGACTGTGGATGACTGGACGAAGGTTCTCTTCAGTGCTGAGTCACGAATTTGCATTGGACAAGGTGATGATGCTGGAACTTTTGTTTGGTGAGATTCCAGTGAGATTTACAAAGAGGACTGCCTAAAGAAAACATCAGAATTCCCACAGTCCTTGATGATACGGGGCTGCATGTCCGGCAAAGGCACTTGGGGAGATGGCTAAATGCACAAGTTTACATTGACATTTTGGACAGCTTTCTTATCCCTTCAATTCAAAAAATGTTTTGGGATGATGAAATCATTTTCCAAGATGACAATGCATCATGCCACAGAGCAAAAACTGTGAAAGCATTCCTTGGAGAAAGACGTATCCAGTCAATGTCATGGCCAGCAAATAGCCCAGATCTCAACCCAATTGAAAACCTGTGGTGGAAACTGTTTAAAAAAAAAAGGTCCACAGCAAGGCTCCAACCTGCAAAGATGATCTGAAATCGTAATGGGGCAGGGGCCAAGAAATTGTATGGGATACATTAAAAGTATATATGAGGGGCAAAATTCTATCTTTTTGTTCACATAAAAAGAGAGAGAGGCAATCTAAAGTACAGGAACTAAACAAAGAGCTAAAAAACAAACTTGAGTTAAAAAAACACAAAGTAGACTTGAATCCAGAGCTTCACATTAAATTGAAAATTTTTAAGAAACCGAATCAATGCCATGTATCAACTGGAAATATGGAAAAAAGATGATCTACATGAAAAAAAAAAGTATGAATCGGGTCCGAGGTTTGCCAAATTACTTGTAAGTAAACTGCAAAAACAAAAAGCAGATAATACAATATATAAAATAATAGACCAAATCTCGATAACGAGTGTTCAAACAGGCAGCTAACCAATCTCTCTTTCAGAATTATGTTGTTTTCTTGTATGTTGAAATCTTTTTAATATTTCTAAATAAAAATTTAAAAATAAATAAAGTAACAGAAATTACTGCTGTAATTTCATTCTTCATTCTAAGCCATGTAACTTCTGGTCTCAGGTTCTGGACAGTGGCGATACTGGTGTGGCCACGTTTGATGACGTTCAGTTTTCAAAGGAATTGTCAGGGAGTTTCATTATATGCTCAGACAAGAAAAATTGGGGGTGGGGGGGGGCATTGATTAGCATAGTTTAAGCTTCATTGTTATTGTATTGGCATCATTTTAGCCTTCTTTTAATGTAGAATTAGCACCATGTTAATGTTACCACTGTGTTGGCATCACTATTAGTGTGTTACCCTCGTATAAACACTAAGTTATGTTGTTAGCATTATGTTAAGATTGTTTTCTGTCATTAGCAATGTGTTAGCACATAACACAAATATAATTCAGCACAAAAAGTAACAGTGAGAAAGAGTGTTTGACTTGTCAATTATTTACCTTTATTACTTTAAGACTGAACATTTCAAGAAAGACGACAGCAATGAGACAACAAAACAATGCAAGATGGAACAAAGAAGAAATCACATCTTTAGTGGAACTCCTTTTTGATAATTCCCTCCCACCTTCTGACAGGCTCCTCCTCATTCCTGCTGTCAGAGACAGAGACGTCCCTCCTACAGAGGACACAGACTCACTGAACCGGACCAGAATCCAAATCCAGCACATAGAGGTTGAGTGAATGTGGTGTTGAAGGTGTAGAGGAGGATCAGAGAGTCAGAGGAGACTCTGAAGAAGGACAGAGAGCCAGCAGGACAGTCCACATACACTCCTACTCTACCAGAGGGGGAGGAGGAGGAGGAGGAGGAGGAGGAGGAGGAGGAGGAGGAGGAGGAGGAGGAGAGGGGTGTTCCGTGACTGTGCCAGACACAGTAGCCTCCACCAGAGCACTCCAGACTCCAGGACTGACGATTCCATCCAAGCAAACACTCATCACTGTATCCTTTCCTTCTGATTCCTCTGTAACTCACTGACATGTAAACATATCCGCTCCACTCGACCTCCCAGTAACATCGACCACTCAGATCATTTCTACACAGCAGCTGAGGACAGACATCAAATCTGTGAGGATGATCAGGATACGGCTGCTCTTCCTCCACAAGTGTCACCTTCCTGTTGTTGTTGGACAGTTTGAGCTTTCTGCTCATTGAGTTTTCATCCAGTTGAAGTTGACAGAAATCTGATGGAGAGAAAAAGAGTTCAGTCCTGATGTGACACGTGTGATGGATTTGTTGTTTGTGGACTTCCTGACATGTTGTTGATGGAGAGAAAGTTTGATGAGGACACTTTTTGTCAGGCTTCTCTTATCAGTAATGTTTGAATGAATCCAAAGCTTTGACTGAAAGACAAACGGACAGTGATGAGTCCAACTTACACTTCCTCAGTCCAGGTTTGAGCCTCTGCTGTCCACCATGGTCCACCCTGCAGGAAGAGAGACAGTCAGACAGGAAGACAGGGCATTGGTCAAGACACAAGCCCATGAGCTCCTGTTGTGTGTCCATACCTGAGAGTCTCCAGTGAGCAGTGTGGATCCTCCACTGCCGCTGACAGCTCCTTCACTCCTGAGTCTCCTGGATGGTTGTAGCTCAGGTCCAGCTCTCTCAGACGGGAGGACTTGGATCTCACAGCTGAGACCAGAGAAGCACAGCCTTCCTCTGAGACCAGACACCCTGACAGACTGGAGACACAAACATGGCTGCATCAAGTCAAGAAGGAAGAAGGAAGATCCTCCACATGATCAAGCAGCAGCTGGATCCTGACCTGAGAGCTTCCAGTTTACAGTGAGGACTCTCCAGTCCAAGAGACAGACGCTCCACTCCTGAATCCTGCAGGTCGTTGTTACTCAGGTCCAGATGTGTCAGACTGGAGGACTGAGAGCTGAGAACTGAGGACAGAGCTCCACAGCTTCTCTCTGACAGACCACAGCAGCTCAACCTGAAGAAGAAGCAACAATGAAAACCACATCAATGTTTGTCATGGACTCAGTTCTACATCTCTGACTTGGAGCATCACAAACACAGTGAGTGGAGGATGGAAAGGAGGAAAGGAGTGGATTGTTCACTCACTAATAGGGGGACGTGAACTGGGTTCAGACCGTCATGAGACAGGTTAGTTTTGCCCTACTAATGGTTTATTCGTACAACAGTAATGTGAGCTGAAATACCTGCACGGACTCCAGGATCACCTGTAGTAGGGGCATGGAATAGGCATCAGGTTGTGTCCTGGGCATTTAAGCATCTGTAAGCAGGGTTTACACTGGATGCGTTCCGGCTGCAGAACGGACACCACAGCTAATTCGTAGTCATTAAAATCAATACTGTGGCTCACACTGGTTCCGGAGCCCTTGCGGAGCTCTGGACACTTTCCGCAAGCATCCTATTTTTCCGGACACCAGAGCCCTACCGCGTCAATTCAGACAGAAGCAGATCGGGTGCCGGATGGAAACGCGATACGTGTTCCAAAATAAGCAGTGATGGCAAGTTACTGTACTGAAGTAAAATTTTCAGGTACTTTTTACTTTTAGAAGTATTTATTTTTCTGACAACTTTTTACTTTCACTCCCTACATTTTGAATCCGAATATTGGTACTTTCTACTCCTTACATTATCCCCAAAAGCTCGTTACTTCTTTAATTATATATTATTTATTTTAGGGCTGGGCACATTAAAGCACTGCTTCCATAACAACGGCAAACATTTTATCAGGCGTTAACGATAAACGCACACACACACACACACACACACACACACACACACACACACACACACACACTCACACTCACACACACACTGCCCTCCAGCTGAGTGTCAAAAAAGCACATAGGCCACGGTGCTTTTAGCGGTGAAACACGGTCCATTCCTCATTATTTGTCATATTGAACTAAGCCGAATTATCAGAACAATCACGAGGGAAAGGCTGGTATTTAACCTATCTTTAAAAATATCAACAGTCTGTGTGGTCCTGAGGTTCTCCGGCAGGCTGTTCCACAGGCGAAGGCTGTAATGGCTCAAGGCCACCTCACTGAGGGTCTTGGTTCTGACTTTTGGGGAATGCAGTAAGCCACTGTCAGACGACCTCAGGACCCGCAAGGGTCGATGTGGTGAAAACAAATTAGGTAAATAAGAAGGAACAAAAACGTTAATACATTTAAAAGCTAACAAGAGAACCTTAAAATCGATCCTGAAGCTGACACGGAGCCAATGACGCAACTTTAAAACTGCTGTAATGTGGGTCCGACCCCCTGGTCCTCGTCAGCACACATGTGGCTGAATTTTGTAGTAATTGGAGATTTGAGATACTTTTTTGGAAGTACAAACAGCAAGGCATTACAGCAAGCTAACCGACATGAGATAAATGCTGCACTAGCACCAGCTGCTGGCCTGAGAGAGAAACTGGTAGACTCTGGCTATATTCTTAAGATGGTAAAACCAATCTTAGTTATATTTTTAATAATGCTGGGCATTGATTAATGTTCTTAATCGCGATTAATCGCATAATTTTTCTGCGATTAAGCACGATTAATCGCATTATGCGCAAAATACAATAATGAATTTAAAAGTACTCTGTAATGATCATCCTGCCCCTAGCCGGGGACAGGGACTTACAAAAATTATTTTACAATTCATCAAATATGATTTCTAATAACTTAAAATACCAAGTCTTTACCAAGATTGCCACCCCCCGAGCCTCCCAACACACACACACACACACACACACACACACACACACACACACACACACACACACTCACCACCAGAGCAGATGAAAAATGGAAGTTTGTTATGAGCGCACACCCTTTAAAAACACCGATGGGATTTGATAGTGGGACTGATGAATGACAGGTCAGAGATGACTAGATCCTCACATAATGCTTCCTCCACATCCAGCCATGGCTCATCTTGATTATTAGGTTTAAGCCATTTGGAGATATATTGCAGCTTGCCGGCTAGGAAGTAATTACTGAAGTTAGGCAAGTCTAGTCCACCTCTGTCTTTAGTCTGTTGTAAAGTCTTCAAACTGATACGTGATGGTTTATTTTTCCAGAGAAATTTGGATATATATGAGTCCAGTGATTTGAACCAACCAAGGGATGGTTTGGTTGGTATCATTAAGAAGAGGCAGTTAACCTTAGGCAAAATAATCATTTTAATGGTGGCAACCCTCCCCATAACAGATACAGGCAAGCGTCTCCACCATATGAGGTCATCTTCTATTGATTTCAGTAACAGAACACAATTTAGTTTTGACAATTCTGATATCCTGGGAGATATGTTTATACCTAAATATCTGATGTTTCCAGACTGGATTGTAGCATTAGGTATACTTTGTAAGTCACAGTTTATAGGCATGGCTGTAGTCTTAGACCAGTTGATGGAGTAGTCAGATATTAGTGAGAACTTTTCAATAATTGAGATTGTCTGGGAGATAGAAGCAGTTTATTCTTAATCCCAGCACTCACAGCCACAATTGAGTGCCCTGTCTGCCATTTTCCTGCACTGGAAAAGCGCATGGTGGCGTGTGGCGCTTGGCCTGGAATCTGAACTGCCGGTGGAGAAAACAGTATGCTGTTTTCCTGATACCAATCCCTCACCAAGGTAACCACAGCAGGTGCTTCCTCCTCTGGCTGGTGTTGTGGTACCAGCGGTCAACACAGCATGCACTCCAAGTTGGCGTGCAGCGAGCAGGATCGTGTCATCCACCTCCACCAGACCTTGTTCTATCTATAAGTACCTATTCATAGTGCGCACCAAAGGCAAGTTGGCCAGAGCAGTCTGCACCTGAGGTGGCAGCTAAAGCAGGAACAGCTGGATGATGAGGAACAAGGCATCACGTGATTCCACCACATGTTCGCCATCGGTTATGTGGCTTTGCTGCCTCCCAAACCATCGACAGACAGTAGGAGCTCTGCTTGAAGTTGTTCACCATCTGACAGCTGAAACAGTTGAAGACTACCTATTTTGGGCTGGTGGATCCAAGAACCCCATCATTCAGCATGTGATGGCCAAATCCAGAGCCACGGCCACACAGAAGTACCTATTCTTGTCTGCTGCCTTGTCTGATGCCTCTTAGCTGGAACTGGACCTCAATATGCTGGAACCACAGTTCATGTTGGCAGAAGTCGGGCAGCTTTATCGCAGTGACATAAACAGCAGGTACAGCCTCTTGCACCAACACTTGACTCCGCAGACATGTTTGGGTGTCAGGGTCACCAGTTTGGAAGTTGTCAAGAGTGGAGGATGGCGCATGTGCCGAGTTGACAGTCTATAATCTGACTCAGACACTGACAGCTGTCATGAGGACATTCCAACCACATATGTCCCCACTCACTTATATCTCCCCATATGTCAGCACAGCACACCACCACACACCTCTCTGTGTCACCAACCCCGTCCCTTCTAAGGTGAGACTTAACTTCCCCAGAGAACAACATACAAACTTGATAGGATTTGTCATTATCTTTTCCATATGGGTACGGATTTGCAGATAACAGTGGAGAAAATGTCAACATGTCACAATGTTCAACTGAGATGTCCCTACAGATGTTCTGCAGATATGAGGAGAACAGAGAGTTGTGAATATTATATAATAGTCATGTTAGAACCTGAGAGTCTCCAGTGAGCAGTGTGGATCCTCCACTGCCGCTGACAGCTCCTTCACTCCTGAGTCTCCTGGATGGTTGTAGCTCAGGTCCAGCTCTCTCAGATGGGAGGACTTGGATCTCACAGCTGAGACCAGAGAAGCACAGCCTTCCTCTGAGACCAGACACCCTGACAGACTGGAGACACAAACATGGCTGCATCAAGTCAAGAAGGAAGAAGGAAGATCCTCCACATGATCAAGCAGCAGCTGGATCCTGACCTGAGAGCTTCCAGTTTACAGTGAGGACTCTCCAGTCCAAGAGACAGACGCTTCACTCCTGAATCCTGCAGGTCGTTGTTACTCAGGTCCAGATGTGTCAGACTGGAGGACTGAGAGCTGAGAACTGAGGACAGAGCTCCACAGCTTCTCTCTGACAGACCACAGCTGCTCAACCTGAAGAAGAAACAACAATGGAAACCACATCAATGTTTGTCATGGACTCAGTTCTACATCTCTGACTTGGAGCATCACAAACACAGTGAGTGGAGGATGGAAAGCTGCTGCTCTGCAACTGAGACTGGAAAATGTACTTTGTGATTTTACTTTTTGAATAATAGTAGGGGAAAATGTCAAGATGTTAATGTTTCATTGAGGTGTTTGACAGATGTTCTGCAGATGTGAGGAGGAAAACAGAGAGTGGTGGAAAAAATTCGACAATTATGTTAGAACCTGAGAGTCTTCAGTGAGAAGCGTGGATTCCTCATTGCAGCAGACAGACGTTCAACTCCTAAATCCTGTAGACGGTTGTTACTCAGGTCCAGATAAGTAAGACTGGAGGACTGAGAGCCGAGAATGGCTGACAGAGCTACAGAGCTACTGTCTGACAGACCACAGTCACTCAACCTGAAGAAGAACCAACAATGAAAACCAGATAAATGTTTGTCATGAACACAATTTTTTGGGTTCAATATTATGCCATAAATATTTTGTAGATGTAAATTAATAGTTGCAGCAGCAGCAGCAGAAGCTGCTACACAGATTGATGCTCCCGGTTTGTGAAAATCCGACTGATTTTGCTCGCTGGCTATCAGTATTATACGTTAATACCAACAACAACACAACCACACTGAAAATGAAAGACAGCAAGATCAATGTTGCATTCCAGGATAAGGAAAAAACCCTTAATGAAATATGAATGAAAAGTTTTACTAGCAAAATGATTAAAGTATCAATTGTGCAGAAAAGTGCTCCCTGTCAGTGCTTTGCCATTGTATAGGATATTTTTGGATTATTATAGTGTATATTACTAATGCAGATGTTTAAGCTTGTCCTAATTTTAGCTAAAATGTACACTTTTGGGTAGTTCAATCAACACATAATAATGATGTATTTTTCAGCTAATCCAAGGGAGTTTAAAAGAATACTCCGAAGATTTTGAACCCATGCCCTTACCCTGTTGTTTACAAAGTGAGATAAGCCCATAAATACCTTTTTTGTGTCCGTTGGTCCAGTGCCTGGCTAACAGCTGTTAACATCGTCGTTAGTTTAGCTCAACTACGGCAGGTGAAGAGGAAACAGAGCCAGACTGAGAAAGTGGACAAAATACTCCTTCCAAATGATCGGGATAGGGCTTGGGTCCAAAATCTTCGGAGTATTCCTTTGAAACAGTTCGTTTATTTAAAGAAGAGGGAGAATTTTCTAATCTCATCAAGAAACATTTCAAATATTTAAACTCAATTTATCACTATGTTTCATAGGTTTTATTTCTAAATATTGTTATTTATTTTAGTTCATGTGTGAGTGAAGAGGAAAAGACAGGAGATGAAACACATTTAACATTCCAAAAAAAGGCATGACAAGACATGAGAACAGCTCTGAAATATTGTATTTAAAGAGTAACAGAGACAGAAGAGAGGAAGGAGTGAAAGAGAAAGTGAGGGGGAAATGAACAGGAAATCATAAAAAAATGTGCGGAGAAAGCAAGAGAGAAGAGACAGGAGGATTGAAGACAGGATTTGAGGACAGGGTTGAAGAACAGAGCAGTGAAGGACAGCAGAGGTGCCAGCCTGGACCACAGGTAGCCTGCAGTAAGGAAATAAGGGATGTTATTTCTTTACTTTATGATCAGTGTGAATAACTTTTGTATTTTATATTTTTTTTCTTTCTGTTGACATGAGCCATAAAACAATGTTCTTCAAGGCTTCTGGTGGTAAGACATTTGCATCATTAAAGGGTCTGATTTTTAAGTGTTCTCTGTGCCTTTCTCAGCTTTGAATTGGTGGTAAGTTGATGTAAAAAAAAATAAATAAAATAAAATAAAGATAGTGTAGTCTGTGTGGCACAAAAAATGCTGGAAAAAATAAATCGACATCTGCACCCTCAGGGCTAAGCCCCTGATCTCCGAGAATCCTAGATCCACCCCTGGCATCAGTGATGTCTTGTCTGCCCTCTCCTCCTACTTCTCTTTCTCCAATTCAATGTGTTTGATGTTTTGTTCCTCCTCATCCTACATTTGTGGTAATAATATCTTTATTGAAACATTTCTACTGTGACATTAACATAGTTTAAGGTGGGCTGATGGTTCATACTGTTTAGGGTTACCTGAACGCACCTTCAGAGTGAGTGAGCAGGTGATTGGCTGAGAGGCAGCACGGGACGGCACAAGTTGAGGAGTCTGCCTTAATGTGTGTTCAGAGCAAGCGCCAATCTCCGCTGGTGAAAAATGCAGAAAATGTGGAAGTGCAGAAAAGCTGTATTACTGTGGAAATTCCAGCAGGGGGCGATGATGTTAGTTTCAAAAAGAGCCTGTGTGTCATTAGAACCCATTCAAAAATGCCGACTTTCAGCGTGCAAATAAACATATAAAGTACCCGGTTTCAGAACATGTTCTGAACTCTGTCACTAGTTTCTACAACTGTGTCATCTTGACGAGACTCCGATTATCACATAAATCTTCTGTTGACTTTATATTATGAGTTAAAGTTTTGCATAATTTTTGCATAAATCACCTTATGATGTGGTTATGTGACAGGCTGAACCACTCACATTTACATCCAGTTTCAAATGTTCAGTATGGAGACATCCTCAAACCAGGATTTCAGAGCGCTATGGGTGATGTCACAGAAGTGTCATCCATCTTTATAAACAGTTAATGGTTCAGGGAATGAATGAGTCCATAAGTTATCCCGGTTGTATGTTATGCCCCGCCGCTCCCCTGATCTATTGATGTCCAAATACAAACTCTAAAATTGTCTGCAAACATTCATTTACATTTACAAAATATTCATGGCTTAATACTGAGCCCATCCAGTTCTCCATATTTGATATTGAGGTACGTACAGAGCTTTGTTGGAGGCTTTGACCACTGGCAGCAGCTTCAGAAGAACCTGCTGTGAAGCATCATATTTCTTCAGGTCAAACTCCTTCAGATCTTCTTCTGATGACAGTAAGATGAAGACCAGAGCTGACCACTGAGCAGGAGACAGTCTATCTGTGTCGAGACTTCCTGATCTCAGGGACTGTTGGATCTCCTCCACCAGAGAACCATCATTCAGTTCATTCAGACAGTGGAACAGATTGATGCGTCTCACTGGAGACAGACATTGCGTATTGTCATTCAGCTTCTCCTTGATGTACTGGACTGTTTCCTGCTTGGACTGTGAGCTACTTCCTGTCTGTGTCAACAGATCTCGAAGGAGACTCTGATTGGTCTCCAGTGAAAGACCCAGGAGGAAGCGGAGGAACAAGTCCAGGTGTCCATTTCTACTCTTCAAGGCCTCGTCCACTGCTCTCTGATGGAGACGGTGGAGCTGAGGCTGTTGTTGGGATTGTTGAATGGTTGTTTGTTTCTCTTCCAGCAGGTTGATTCCTGAGTTGATGAAGGTCTGATGGACATGAAGAGCAGCCAGAAACTCCTGAAGGCTCAGATGGATGAAGCAGAACACCATGTCCTGGTACAGGCCACTCTCCTCTCTAAAGATCTGTGTGAACATTCCTGAGTACATTGAGGCTGCTCTGAGATCGATGCCACACTCTGTCAGGTCGGGTTCATAGAAGATCAGGTTTCCTTTCTGCAGCTGATCAAAAGCCAGTTTTCCCAGAGACTCTATCATCTCCCTGCTCTCTGGACTCCAGTGTGGATCTGTGGCAGCTCCTCCATCATACTTGACCCTCTTGACTTTGGCCTGGACCACCAGGTGGTGGATGTACATCTGAGTCAGGGTCTTGGGCAGCTCTCCTCCATCTCTGCTCTTCAACACCTTCTCCAGAACTGTAGCAGTGATCCAGCAGAAGACCGGGATGTGGCACATGATGTGGAGGCTTCGGGAGGTCTTGATGTGGGAGATGATCCTGCTGGCCTGCTCCTCCTCTCTGAACCTCCTCCTGAAGTACTCCTCCTTCTGGGGGTCAGTGAACCCTTGGACCTCTGTCACCATGTCCACACAGTCAGCAGGGATCTGATTGGCTGCTGCAGGTCGTGTGGTGATCCAGAGGCGGGCAGAGGGAAGCAGTTTCCCCCTGATAAGGTTTATCAGCAGAACATCCACTGAGGTGGACTTTGTAACATCAGACAGGATCTTGCTCTGGTGGAAGTCCAGAGGGAATCGACACTCATCCAGACCATCAAAGATGAAGATCGTCTGGAATTCTTCAAAGCTACAAATTTCTGCTTTTCTTGTTTCATTGAAGAAGTGATGAACAAGGTCCACAAAGCTGAACTCCTCCTCCTTCATCGCATTCAGCTCTCTGAAGGTGAATGGAAATATGAAGTGAATGTCCTGGTTGTCGTTGTCTTCAGCCCAGTCCAGAGTGAACTTCTGTGTCAGGACTGTTTTCCCAATGCCAGCCACTCCCTGTGTCAGCACTGTTCTGATTGTTTGAGGTCTTCCAGGTGGGGTTTTAAAGATGTCTCCTGGTCTGATGCTTGTTTCTGCTCTGTCTGCTGTCCTGGATGCTGCTTCAATCTGTCTGACCTCATGTTCCTGATTTTCCTCTTCAGTCCCTCCCTCTGTGATGTGGAGCTCTGTGTAGATCTGGTTCAAGAGGCTGCGCCTTCCTGCTTTAGCAACCCCCTCAAACACACACTGGAACCTCTTCTTGAGGTTGGCCTTGAGTTCTTCCTGGCACTTCTTAGATTTTGATGACAAACAAACCTCTTGCAGACTGTCTTCCCCTTTATTTTTTGGAGAGAGAGAGAGAGAGAGAGAGAGAGAGAGAGAGAGAGAGAGAGAGAGAGAGAGAGAGAGAGAGAGAGAGAGAGAGAGAATTAAACCAATTTTGTGTCATGTTCGAGTTGCTCTTGAGTTAATTCGATTTTACTAACACATTTCCTATACACAGCATCAGAAACGAGATGTTAGTTTTGGTGTTTTGGCTTGTATAATCACAATCATCTCAAAATAGGTTTTCCTTAAGTTCTGAGGTAATACAGAATCTTTAATAATTTTCCAATGTGTTTCTTTTCTCTTCAGCTTATTGGATTGTGAATTTCGGACTAAATGCCAAATTTCATGTCGAAATCTTAAGCTGATTTGTGGTGTTTTGTGTGTGAGAGAGAGACTGTAAGGTCATCTATTACTTCATCAAATAAAATATTAACAGGAGAAAAAAAAATAAAACATACATATATATATATATATATATATATATATATATATATATATATATATATATATATATATATATATATATATATATATATATATATATATATATATATATATATATATATATATGCAGTTTTCCCAGTAATCATAAATTTGTGTTATATCATGTCGTGCAAATATAAGTTACAATACCATCAAGTTTATTGTTTCCAGTGCTTACCTTCAGGTTCTCGGTTTGTTTTGGTGTGTTTATCCCAAATATGCTTCTTTCCTATTTTCTCTAAAACCAGTTTCATGAGTTCAGGAGCATGATTGCTGTAGGTCTGGTGGATCCGACTCGCTGTGTCCGGCTTGTCCAATGTCTCCAGTTGTCCTGCTGGGATTGCTCTGCATCCTTCAAAGACCCCAATATTGCTCACATGGAACTTGAACCTTTTAAAGTCATCTATTAGCAAATCATCCAGCATTCTCAGGAGGACTTCTGGAGTTGAGGTCATTTTTGACCTTGTGAAGAGTCTGACTTATCTCACTAAACTTTCACTCTGTGTTCCTAGAGTCCCTGGAAAGACCATGGTGAGGTGCTGACATGTTTGATTCAGCTGAGATGCTTGACTCTGAAAAACACAAAAGAATCCTCATGAGCTCCATTTCAAGAAACCTGTTGTTTCAGGTTCAATTCTATTAAAGACAAAGTTCAGTTTATTTATTTTTTCAAACAACCACTGATTTAATCACCCCGTTATAGAGCAAGAGTCAGAGAACAGGAGTCAGAGACCAGGAGTTAATGACCAGAAGAAAAAAAATCATGACTCAGAGACCAGAAGCTATATCGTCTTTCTGACTGGAGCAATCGCTTGGCTTGGTTATTCCAAGTAAACCAAAATACCAACCATGGAATTGATCAGCTGGTCTCTCAACGCAATTGATACGATCATTACAGCAAAGAACAAAGGAGCGGGGGAACCTTCATGCTGGGATGGGACTTGGCATGCTGGGTATGTAATTGACGCCTGGGCAGGTGGAGAGGGATCATGTGCCTGGCACCCCTGTCAGTAGAGGATGTGGAAAAGGTCTATATATTCAGATTTATGATCTACGGTCTGCTGCTGATTGGCTTGTGCTGTGGCCTGATCCTCTGAGGGATAAAGAAGACCGCCACTATAAATTACATCCAAAGGATGATGGTCTCTACAAATGAACGGGCAAAAGCTGATGCTGACCGTTCTAACGAATTCAGTCAAAAGATGGACTATTTTATTGGGGTTGTGGTCGATTTGAGATGCAAATTGGATATCATCACTGAGAGGGTTCATGCAGCTGCTGTCTGAGAAGTTGAGAACCGAGCAGAGGAAGGTCAACTGGCTCCTTCCACATCAAAACAATATACCCACAGATTGCATTTAGTGCTTGGTGCCCCTTGGAATTCAACAACCTCGCCCCCGAAAGACTCACTGCCAAAGGATTGCTCATCTATGTCCTCCCTCTCTCTCTCCCAATGCCACCTGCCCCACCTCTGGACTGTAGGTCGTCTCCACGGCAACTACCATCTGCAAATGGGACACAATGACTGCAGCACTGGGAGGAGAGGGATGGGCTTAGTACAGACGCATACACTGGACTGACGAACTGAATCTACACACGCTTCATCCATGATGTTTCCTCCTCAGCTTCAATGCCTCCCTCCACCTTTCTGCTGACAAACAGTGGTGATGGCATGCCGGGAAAGCTGTGACGGATGATCTGCTGAACTGAAGCAAACTCTCTTATGTCAATGCTGTATTGAAGTCAGGAGCGCCTGCGCCTGGAGGTGCTGCAGCCATCTTGGCCTGCTCCTGTGAGGATCTTTCTGAGCAGTGTAAGTGGCCCTCCTACATGTTTGCAGGCCACCCAGCAACTTCTCAGTTCGGCTGAGACCTGTTTGGCCAGCCTGTAGGCCACGTCTCTGCCAGGGACCTGGACTCGCAATCGGACTCCCTCTCCCGCCTGAGTCCTTCACCAGGGAAATGGTGCTTCCACCTGGGAGTGGAGCACACAATTTGTGGTTTTTTGGCAGGGCGGGGGTCACCTCAGAAGTACCAACCCACTGTCCAGTTGGTTTTCCCTGAGGGGAACCACCAGCCTCTGGACCAAGCTACGCTGGTGCACCCTTGCCCTTGGTCACAGCACCTCCACCACACCTTATTGCAGCTCCCTCTGATCTGATGGGACACCCCAAAAATTTTGTCAGGAGGGCCACATGATATTGCTGGTGGCCCCCTTCTGATCACCTTGGGCATGTTGCTCTCTTGCAGCAACCCCACCCCAAGGAAGGGCAGTCCTCATCCCACAGCCGGCTAGCCAGCACTGTTAACGGCTAACAAAAGAAGGAGCCCTGCGACCAGGGCCTGACCTAGACTGGCATCCAGCATCCAGTCTTCCCACCAAGGACCACCAGAACAGGCCAGAGGAGCACAGCCTCTACTCTCACAAACTGTTCTTTGAGATTCCACAGGTCAAGCGACCAGTTCCTTCAGCCTGAAGCAGGATCTCTGGCCTCCAGCCATAAGCACATGACAGACTGGACCGACCAAGCCAAGCACCAGTCAGCCCCCAGCGTCTGACTGCCACCCTGGTCCAGGATCCAGCCCTCCAGCCCAAGGATACCGCAGAAGAACCACAGCAAGTACGGGTCTTCAATCTTTCAACACCTTCACCTTCTACCTCTGCGCAACAACGGAAAACGTTAGGAGGGACCTGCTAACAGGAAACAAAGAGCAGCCACCTGGGTCACCTAGCAGCTGGCTACTCCAGAGCGACTCTTCCTCCAAAGACAATGAAAAGTATCTGGACTTTAGCATAAACAAGTTTTACCAAGCGTAGAACTGTTTGCTTTCATGATTTGTAGATTTAATTGCGGCTGAATTGAATTGAATTGAAAGTCCATTATTATTGTTGTTCTGTGATTGTTTTCCGGTTTTGATGAACTGAGGATAAGTTAACAGTCTGTAAGCTAATGATCACTTTACTTCACCCAACACCGAGTTTGGAAGTTAATCTTGATACTGAACTGTAAAGCTTCAGCCTCCAGCATCACACCAAAACATCACATGGTTAATCCAACATCTTCCACCAGGGGGGGTATTGCACAAAAGTAGGATAAATACATCCAGGATAAATGAAAATGTGCGGCTTGAGAAAGCCTAGTCAGTGTTTTCTCGGATTAATTGGTTGCACGTTTGCCGAGCCAGGATGAAAAGACGCGGCTTACTCAAGCCAGGTGTGGAGCATCAGGATCAGTGCGCGTTCACGGCGTTCTTCAGAAGACCACGAGATCGATCACAGAATCACAGATTGAAAATGGAACAAGGGCATGCATCTTACTTCACACGGGATGAGCAGCAGTGTGCGGACTATACCACGGCTGTCGGGGGGCTCACTTATAAAGGGGGGTGCCCCAGAGCAAGGACTTTACACAAAACACGTCCATTATTATTACAAGCCTGTACGTCTGCTTTAAGTGACATTTAAGGCATAGCGCCCCCACGCTTCAATGGTGAGGACAAGTACTGCATGCAGGCCGGCATCTTGATTAAAGTGAAATAGTGATGCGCAAATGATCCACTAAAAATGGCCCCATTCTGCATATGATCCATGATTATCATCATACAAAAATAATAATGACTAAATACAGGAAATACACGGGGGAACAGCATTTTGCCAATATTTAGCCCCCCCCCCCCCCCCCCCCCCCCCCCCCAAAAAAAAAAAAAAAAAAAATCACAAATCATGTTTTCTGGGGGTCTTATGTCTCAAACGGGGGCTGAAAACCATGAAAGTACTGTGAGAGTACTGAGGAACATGGCATAAACACATAACTGCAACAGTGTGTGTGTGTGTATGTGTGTGTGTACCTTTTAGATGTTTTCCACTCTGTTCTGGAAGCTTCTCAAATCCCTTCAAATCTTCTCATACTTTTCAAGACGCTGGCAGAGAGAAGAAGCTGCTTCAGTCCGTCTCCGTTTTTGACATTCCACTCTGACAAACACTCGGCGGAAACATGAGGACATTTTTTTCTTATCTTTCAGGGAAGTCACGTGTCCTGCAGAGGGTGGAGGGAGGAGAACAGAGAGGAAACAGGAGGTGGGGGCGGGGTTTCTGTTAGAGTGCTCTGAGATCACTGGACTCCCAATAAGAACTCTTCATCAGCAAACAGAATCCTGCAGGACCCCTAACCCCCCTCTATTTCCTGTTTCCTGTTCAAAGATAATGAGATTGAAGCTGCCCACCTCCAGGAAAACCAGCCCACATCTCAACCTCTGCAGAAACACACTGCTCTGAATAAACAAAAAAAAAAAAAAGGTCTGCCTTCAACACAGCATTGTGTGCTGAAGACTCAAATGAGATTGCACACTTGTGTGCAGAATCACAAAGCACTCACCCTCCTCCAGCTCAGCAACCAATCACTGTTAGCATGCAAATGAGCTTTGTCAGTAAGAGGGTAGAGCGACTGAGCTGAACAGTAGAGTGAGACTCTTGAGAAATCTTTGTGACATCAGTTGGTTTTTGAAATGTCACCAAGCACACATCTCCCACAATGACCCAGCCTCGGTCCAGTCTCTGAGCATATGGAGCATTGTGGGGCCCATTGATTTGCTCTCGTACCTTGTGCACTCTAATGATGTCTCTCCCTAAGAGAAGCAGGATTGGAGCATCTTGATCCACTGGTTGTATCTTACCAGCAGCTGACTGTAGATGAGAGTGACAGAGTGCAATCTTTGGTGAGGGAATTTCAGACCTGTCATCTGGCAACTTATCACAGGATATGGTTTAACCAAGCAGATTTTGGAACATGAACGTGAGCTGTCTACATTTCCACAAACCTCTGTGCACTTTGAGGTGACTGAAAATGAGCTTTCCTCTGGCTCCCCGCTGTCATTAGTGTCCATCAAACCGCTCTGAGTCTTTGCAGGAGGAGAGGGAGGAGGACCAGCATGCATGGCTGCAATGTGTTTGTCAGTGTTACACTCAAAGGACTTGACAGTTAACTTACAGTCCTTCTGACTTTTTGGGTTTTAAGCAGGAGGTGTCAGAAAAGTTACCACAGGGAGACTGGCTTGTGGCGGACAAGCGTTCATAGTGACGTCGCTTTTTGATCCTTCAATGCCGGCTCTTCCTATCATTGTGAAGCAGAATTCACCAAGCGTTGGATTGTTCACCCACTAATAGGGAATGTGAGCTGGGATTAGACCGTCATGAGACAGGTTAGTTTTACCCTGCTGATGATGTGATGTTGCAATAGTAATCTTGTCTTGCCCCCGACCTCCATCAGTCCAACCGCACCCAGGAAGAGGACGTGGCCCCCTTCCCCACAGCCACGACCGTCGAGGTCGAGGGGCGATCTCAGGCAGACCAAAGTGGGGCCTACAGTCATCTTTCACTTCTAATCATGAGTCCCTTTACAACCGTGACCTGAATTGATGTACCTTTTAATTTACTCCCACCCAATCTGTTTGAGTTCCTTTGACTTTCCTTTGACTTTGCGGAGCGCCGTAAATGGCTGCCTGGGTGTCTTTAAACTGCAGTAATTTCGTTGTAACTTGTTGCAATGACAATAAATGGATTCCAAAACAGAACTCAAAAAAAAAAAAAAAAATCTATACACCACCAACTGTCACAAACCATAGCCTCGTAAATCAGACCCGCCCAATCCTCATCCACATTTGGATTTGGAGTTAAGCTTAGTCTGGATAGGAGCCCATTGACACTTCTTGCAGGGGGCGTCAGTTACTCCTTTGACTGACAGCGCACTTCAGCCAATCAGCGCTTCAAAACGAATACGTCATCACAATGCGTTCGCTTCTCTAAGGGTTAGCATTAGCTCATTAGCTCTAGCTTCCTTTCGCAAAGACGCGCGAAAACGTCTTTTCCTGTTAGAAACTCACCAGGCGCAGACTCTTGCTCTTGCTTGACTATTGTAATTCTTGGTATTTTGGCTATAACTTTACTTATTGCAGCTTTCAGACGATAGTTAAAGTTAAAGTCCGTCATCTCCGCTACGCGCAGCGATAGCGTCACTTCTGGTTTAGCCACCGGAATTCACCAAAAAAATTTGAAAACAAAAAGCGGCAACGCTGATTGCCTCGGTTGTTTCAGACCGAGTGAAATCCCCTTCTATGGGCTCCTACCCAGACTGAGCTCATCTCCAAAATGCAAACGCAGATGAGGAGTGGGCGGGGCTGGTTTATGAGGCAACACAAACCAAGGTGAACCCAGAAGCAGACAGAGACAGACGTCAGATGTAACCCAGGTGGGAAAATGGGTTTTTGCCTTAGAATATCCTTTATTAATTTCCTTAAATAACTTTTCAAAATCCTCCTCGTTCTCCGCGCGTCATTACGTCACGCGGTCACGTGACGGCGTGCGTCCAATCACGATCTATAAACACCAGTGGCCGGCTGGCACCCGGAAGTAATGAGAGGGGCGCAGGACGGACAGGGACGCTGCCGGTAGGTTGGAGCATTGCTGACACAAACTGAATCTAAACCATCTCCGAACTAAACATCATGAATGTTGGGGTGTAGGAGCAGTTTACCGGAGCCGCGGTGCTGTGTGGAAACCAGCTGTGCGCGATCAATCTGAGGAGTTGTTGAGTCGCGTTAGCGTTAGCTTAGCCGCTCATTCATTCATACGTGCATTAGCTTAGCCTCCATTCATTCCTTTTCATGGTTGTATTCCGAATATGTCTGTGTCAATCAAGATGTGAAACACTGTTATTTATTTATCGGACAATTGATTACTAGTCTGGTAATCATGAAATGAAATTATGCACCTTAACACCATGGTTGTTGTTACTGCAGCCCAGCCAATCGCTGGAGCTGTTTGTGCTTTGTCTGTGATACTATGCACTGAAGATCTTAGTCTGTATTTATTCAAATCCAGTTTTAAAAAGACGATGTGTTGTACAACATGGAATTATATTTTTGTATTTATGACTAGTCTTGATTCAATGTGCACAATATGTACTGATTGGACCTGTTTTGACGCAGGCTAGGTCGATGGCGAGCCGCTAGGCCCGAGCTGAAAGCTGCACCTGAGAAGCAAGTCTGACGTGGAACCCAATCTGTTCAGGTTGGGTTGGTAGAACGGCTTCTACCCTGCAGCTTGATCTCCTTGTCCCTTTTGCAACCCATCTCTGGGCCACCTTTCTATCATTACATTTCCCCTCCTAAACCCTTGGACTTTTCTCTGGACATTTCAAGGTGGACTCAAGAACTGTGTTGCTCCGTCTCTGACGGGAACCTCATTGATCCCCAGCTGGGTGATCAACAATCAAGAAACTGGCGTTGGTGTCCACTGTCGAACACTGATTTGTTTGTACGAAGATCGCTTTATTGGTTAAGGCTTCATTGTTCTTTTGTTTTTTTCACTTATGTTTGTTGTTTGTCTGTGGTGTTGCATTTATATAAAAAAGGTACCGCTTAACTCAGACGTGTTCAGTCTCCTACTTCTCCACTCCACGAGCTGATCTAGTCTTCTGATTGGTCACTGCCCAGAATCTTCACGATTATTAAATGTAACTTTCAGGCTACACAGACAATCACAATCAGGTGCAAAGAATTGCTAACAAACTGAGACAGACACACTGGGGAGACAAAACTAATTAGACCTGGATAGAGGGAGGAGATGAGACATGATTGGCAGGCAGGAACATCAGGTGAGGCAGAGGACCACAGGTGGAGGACATCAGACCAATGGCACAGGAGGATGGGAGACGCCAACAGGGTGCAAGACACAACACAGGAAACCAGTGGGGCTAATGAACACAAGTAATGGACACAGAAAGGGGACAAGACTCAGGACAGACAGGAAACAGGACTCACAGTATCATGCTCTCCTTGGTGTGTTTCTAACGACAATTCAGCAGTCGCCTAACTCCTCTTGAAAGCAAAGATGAGTCAGCAGTTACCTTCCAAAGCTCCAGTTTACTTAGATTTCCACATGAATTCAAGTAGGACTCAATAAGCATTCAGACAGATTCAAGAAGGAGTAAAACTGTAAAAAAGGAAAGGAAAACGCTCTTAGCACATGCTAATACACAGCTAAGTTAGCTTGATAGCATAGAAACACAGTGCAATAGCCTATAAACCAACCATCAATGGCGTATCTTTAGCATTACAAATACAACATTTCTAATAATCACAGTACAAAAATAATACAGAAATATGTTTCTACTTTCATATATAAATCAAAACTCACAGACGATGATGTCGAAGGCACAACGTAAGAGGCAGATGGCAGCTGATGAACACAAGGCACATGTCTCACCAATGACGTATATAGATACTAGACCGCTCGCTGCTCGGCGGACAGCAGCGGGGCCATGGCAAATCGGCGCTGACTTCCGGTAGGGGCAAGAAGCTGTGGGGCGCTGTGTAATCCAGTGTAAATACACTGACTTCAAGGCCTGCTTGTCAACTCTGATGGGACAATATGTGTTATGTTTTGGCTTTTACTGTTAGCAGACAGTAAAATCTCTGTCGTAGGTACGTTGTCATGGCGATCACAGCGTTGTTTCGCCCTCACAGACAAGAAAAAACAAAGCATGTTTGTAGTTGACAGATACGGACTTTCGGTCTGAATAACTCTTAAAATGTCAGTAACACACAAAGGGCGCTTGCATCCCATCGATCCCATCGTTGTGAGGTGGACGATATGCTACAAGCTCATTTTGATTAAAAGTATCTGTCTATCAAGCAGCTGAAACAACATTGACGTATGTAAGCAGCCGGTCGTGCTGTGGGGTTAAGGGACCGTCTACAATTTACAAGATGCTGCAACAACAGAGAAGACAAATACCAAAAAAACAAAAAAACAAAAAAAACATAATACCACCACTGGGATTCACTGCAGTGTCACCATAATCACTACAACCTTCATTTGTCTCCTCTCAAATTTATTGGATATGGCATTTGTCTTCACTGTTGCAGCGTCTTGTAAATTGTAGACGGTCCCTTAACTCCGCAGCTCCCAGCTGCTGATTGAAATCAATATTGTTTCTGCCAAAACAGAAACAATGCCAAAGAATAAAGTTAGTGTTTTAAACATTTTTTTTCTGCAATTCAAATGATTCAGTTGGACTTTCACAGCTGCTCAGACCCACATACCTTAGAATGGTTGCTTTTTTCCTCCCACAAAAATGGCCATAAAAAGTCTCTGGAGGAGCAATTCTTGCAGTCAGAACACGCACATTATTTATGTAATACCTTAACATACACAGAGGTTTTTCAGAGTAAAATGTAAAAAATAAAGTAAGTACTGTAATAAAAAATGAAGTCAATTTAATCAGAAGAGGTTCATTTAATACAATGGACACTCATTTCTAGAATAATTAAAACTGATTGAGTGAAACAGCCAAAGGAAGACAAGAAATGGAAAAAACTGAAAGCATGAAACACAGTAATTGCAACAAAAAATAGAAACGTTTATTTACAGTAAATGAAAAAAGTGCACACTGACATATGAATGCTCTCCTGAGGAGAACCTGCTCAGCTGCAGTCCCTGAAGAACCCGGCCAGTGCTGGTCTGGGGTCTCCTGACCTGGTGTTCACAACGTATTTCAAGCATTGTGACTTCATTCCAACACAGAAGTTTACTGTACCTTGGTAAATCATGAAACACAAAGTCACACACCGTGCTGGCGTCCACTCTGAATCCTCTTTTTGCCACTACCGGAAGTCAGCTCCTATTTGCCGTCTCTCAGGGGGCAGTGAGCGGTCTAGTATTACTATAAGTCATTGGCTGTGTTCGAAACCGCATACTTACCTACTACTCATACTAACTTATTGAGTATGCAGTGTGTTTACACTGGCAGTATGCGATTTTGAGTATGTGAGAAGTTCCCGGATGCATACTGCATTCGCCAGAAATGTTGAGTATACATCGTGTGTTCACTACTCATACTGAAATTGCCCAAGATGCAACGCGACGGACATTTGAATAAACTTTATTCAGTTCACAGTGACTGTTTCTTAATGATGTACATTTAGCAAGCTGAGTATGGTTCTAGATTTAATCTTCCCTCCATTGTTTGTGCTCGTCGGTATGTCATATTACGAGATTTCTGATTGGATTGACAATGATTAAAAATATTTAAAAAACAAACAAACAAACAAACAAAAAAAAGTTACATCTGAGAACAAGTCCATGCTGAAAGCGACCATGATGTACCGAAGACGGCGAGCCGATCTTTGTTGAAGAGCCGAAAAAACTCTCCGTCGGTAAAGCATCATAATTGGCATAATAAGTGGTCCGTTAACGAGACACCGGTCCAAACGGCGACGTTAAGCGAGATATATTGCTGAAAGGTTGGCTTCTTGTTTTCAAAGTAAAAGCACAGATTTATCACTGAGGTTTTTTTGCATGAGAAAGGGAAAGGGGTGGTTTATTTTGGTGAAAATAACCGGAAGTGCATTGCTCACTGCGGCTGGCTTGAATTTCGCCGAATTCGTCCGAACAAAATCATAAACGTTGGTATTCGGACAAATAAACGACACACTCGGGCTCTAAACCACCACTTTGTCGCCTAATTTTAAAAAAAATCTCGATGAAGTTATACATTTGACGAGTTTAGAGCTAAAGTGAAATCAGCTTTAGCAGATCGATTTCTGCTCATGGAAGAAGTGCAATGCATTGTGGGTTATTATGTAGTATGCTGTAGTGTAAACGCTTCGCATACTGTTTGATGGACTGAGTAAGCAGGATGCAGGATGGATAGTATGAGTATGTAAGGATGTAGTAGACAGTATGCGGTTTCGAACACAGCCCACGTGTCTCACACTGAACTAAAACAAGATGGCTGCCGCTGTAACTTCCTGTTACCACTTCCTATTTAAAACTGAGCTTCAAAATAAAACCCAACAGGAATAACAGTACAAAATAAAGCAGTACAATTATCTGCAACAATTTTAGGGGCAGAACACACAGACAGGGTCATGACAGCAGCTCCAAAATGTTGCACCCCAGCTTTTATTCAGATTTCTACCTCTGACACTTTGAGATTTAAAACCACTTAACTGTACAAAACAATTTTTATAGATTCCCTTTTACTTTATTTTACAGTTGAGTATTTCAATGTCTCAGGGTATAATTTTGGCTTTTTTTTGGTTTGTTTTCTTTTGGGTTTTAGAATTTACCTCCACAAACATTTCATTGCATGTTTGCAGTGTTGCTCTTTTCACTTGACAATAGGATTACTGCTAAGGCATGATTACAGCCTAGTACTACATGCAAATAATTCATATCCTAAGTCCAACTTGATAATCTTGTTTTCTTCAGGTGACAGTCATTATCAAAATACCTTCAAAACTGGCATCATTATTGAATCATATCACAATAGATATCGATATTGATCAAGATGAGGGAATTTATCACTGCCAAATCATGCAGCCCTATCATCAAGCATAAAACATACCTTCCATTCTTATTCCATCACTTTGATTTTTTTAGAGCAGTTGCAGAGGTCTGGAGGTTTTCAACAGAATGTTCTGCCTAGTTTGTTATAGAGTGTGGTAAAGAAGGAAAAGAACAATTTTGAAAAGAACAAATGAAAATGAATAAAGTAAACAAGGCTGATGTCAGTCTTTTAGTTGATTGTGATTTGAATGAACACACCACATCCTCTTGTCTTCCACCATTTATTGCAATAGAGAAAACTTTTAGTACAAGAATTCCTATCTGCTTCAGGAAAACACAGTTAAACTGTTAGTCTGCAAGAAACTTCCCCAGAATGCTATATTTTTTTTCCCCAGTAGTCTAAAATCCACTTATCCCAACCAGTGATTGTTGCCAGATTGGAATTGTAAATAATGGAAGGAAACAAGTTTGTCAAAAAAGAAGTGGTTGTTGTCATCACTGGCGAATTCGTTGGAGCTGACAATGTAGTTGTTAGTATTTCTAGACGGGTTGCTGCAGGCAATATCATGGTTGGCGGTGGTGCAGTAGTTGCAGTTGTTGAAATAGTTGGCGCTGGCGGAGTAGCTGGAGGTGGCGACGTAGTTGTGGGTGGAGGTGATAAAGTAGCTGGCGGTGGTGGAATAGTTGGAGATGGCGACGTAGTTGTGGGTGTAGGTGATAAAGTAATTGGCGTTGGTGGAATAGTTGGAGGTAGCGACATAGTTGTGGTTGTAGGTGATAAAATATTTGGCGTTGGCGGAGTAGCAGGACATGGTGACGTACTTGTGGTGGCAGTAGAGCAAGCAGTCGGCGATCCTGTTGAAGTTGCAGTTGCTGAAGACGTAGTTGACGTTGGCACTGCTCAAAGAGTTCTAGTTGATGAATTAGGTGGCGCTCGTGAAGTTTTCGTTGATTATAATACAAAGGTTGAGTCGTTGTAGTTGGTTGAGTAGTTGTAGTTGGTTGTGTCGTTGTAGTTGGTTGAGTCATTGTAGTTGGTTGTGTCGTTGTAGTTGGTTGAGTCATTGTAGTTGATTGAGCCATTGTAGTTGGTTGTGTCGTTGTAGTTGGTTGTGTCGTAGTTGGTTGTGTCGTTGTAGTTGGTTGTGTCGTAGTTGGTTGAGTCGTTGTCGTTGTTGTTGTAGTCATTGTGGGTGCCAACGGGCCAGAGTTACACAGAATTCCTTCACAACAATCGGGCCCAGTGAAGTTGCCCAATTGTGTCAGCAGTGGAAACGTCCCCAGGTTTTCCGCAGCTCTACACGCACTTTGAGAGATACAACCACGGACTGGAGAAGTCCCAGAATCGGTCCTTACTGTGAAAGAAGGAAAATCAGCAACTGAAACAAAGTTTTGATCGTAACTTGTGTTGAACACAGAATGTTTTTTTGGGCACATGGTAGAACTGTCGACCACACTGGGAAGCGGAGATCACTCTGAGATTATAACGTTTGTGCATATTTCCTGGATGGAGTGTAGATATCGAATGAGAATATGAAAAAAAAAAAAAAAAAAAAACTGGGTACGCACCAGATGCCCGAAAACACCGATCCTGTTCAGCTTCACATTCAATCAAAGAACTACAGTCAGACACCTCACAAGAGAAACATATTGTAGAACTCGTTCCACCAGCTGGCGGTGCTGAAACATGACAGAACAAATATTTTCATCATTTACAAAGAGAACATTCATGTTTGTTAGATTAAATTACTTCATGGATTTTCCTCAATTGAAAGATTTCAAATGTATTTGTTCTCACCAGACAGAGTTTCTGTGTTACAGTCATCAGTGTCACAGCATCTGGCAGCGACCAGAAAACCTATTAGTCTTTGAGTCATTGCAAAGATCTGATCTCCTGTCGTTGGACACACGGCGGATGTTGCACAGCCTTTGAAGATTCTTTGGGTAGAAAGTCCTTGAAATCCACCATCTACAGAGTGAAACACGAGTTAGTGATAGTCGAAGAAAAGCAGATAGAATGTTCCAGGTCATGTATTTCATTGAGGAACTCGAGAGGTGAAGAGAAGTTGACCTTCGAAGGTGGCTGTTACACACATGGTCTCTGAGGAGCAGGTCACGGAGGTTGTTGACGAGCAGGCATCATCTTGGCACTGCTGACACTGGAGGGCTTCAACTGGAGAGAAAACCAGTCAGATTCATCTTGTCAGAACACACGGTGCTTCCGGTTTTCAATTCCAATATTCAGTCTTCATTAATTGAATCATTTTTGAAATTAGAATCTTCTTCACATCAAAAAAAAACCTTCACTTTTGCATTGCGGCCATCTGAAATGATTGTTTCTGGTCACCGTAAGTTAACTTACCGGTGACGGACAACGCCCAGAGCAGAGTCAGAGAAAGAAGCAGCTTCATGGTGAAGAGCAGGAACAGAACTGAAGCGTAGCTTTCTTCAAGTGTGACACCAGATAAGGCTTCCACTTCATTTATATGCTGAACTCCACATTTAGCATCAATATTATTCTTGCTAATCTGCAATTCAGAGTAGTTTGATGAGAATAATTATCCACACCCGATTTAATTGGGAACAAAATGTCCCTCATTTGATTGTTGGTTTATCATTGTCAGATTTCACCCAGAATAGATCTCAGACTTTCCTTATTCACATGTTGCTCACCCACTGTAACTCCACCCAATACAAAGTTGCCTTAAAAATGGTTCATTGCAAATAAACAAAAAAAAAAAAAAAAAACAGGGCTTCACCCTGTTTTTCGCATCTTATGATGCTGGTTCTGTCACAGTTGATGTTGAAGGGTGGAGGGAATCAGACCAAAAAAGCCAGGCATATCTGGAGTTGAAATAAAAAGTTTTTCTTGCCCATAAACCAACAAAAAATAAATAAATCAATAAATGAATGAAAAAATATCAAAAGAGAGAGTCCTAAAATTTGAAAACTGAAGGAGTTGCCTGACCACTAAACAACTACAGGTGAAGTCTGCCACAGAGTTGGGAGCACAGATCTGCTGAAGCTGAGGGCAGAGCCACAGGAGCACAGGAGGAAGGACAGCTGGGACTCCTGCCTCAGCGCTCACACAAGAACCAGAAGCTCCTCACCAAGGACCACACAGACCTCCTGACCACAGGAGACCAGGCTGAACACCAGACTAAGACAAGAAGACCCGTAGACATGGCTGAAGACACGAGTGAAGACACAGCAAACCGACAACCAGGGCACAGACAGACAGCCTCTTATATGTCCAGAGCACACACACACACACACACACACACACACACACACACACACACACACACACACACACACACACACACACACACACACACACACACACACACACACACAGAAACAAAATCACTGGAGGGAATACAGTTTATGCAGGAGCGATCCAGTCATTGAGGATTAACCATCACTTTCTGCACTGCCAAGTTTAGGAGTTCTGACTTTTCTCTTTCTTTGTCATGTACAGAATATATTTCACATATGTCTCCATCTCTGACAGCTGAGAGGGGATTTTTTTAAGCAGCAGCACCAGCCAATCAGGGAGCTTTATTTTGAGGGTGTGGACAGCTCTACTCGGAGCTGATCAGCTCCTCTCAGAGCACCACACACCACAGGATGTGCGATCAGAAATATTAAACATGTTCATTATCTACGATCTCCCCTTCCGATGCCTCCTGAGAGGCTCCGACCGGAAAAAATCTCTCGGAACACACCGCACACTACATGAAGATCGGACCCGAACTCATTATACTCCCGACAGTCGGACCTTGTCGGCTTCAGCCGGGAGAAGATCTGGATTCTGTAGTGTGCTGGCCTTAAACTGACCCACAGGGTCCCGTGACCCGCCCACTTTCCCGCCGACAAAAACCAAAACACAGACGATAGAACTTCCGGGTCACGGAGATCGAAGAAATTGAAAAATCACATTAAAGTCTGCTCTGTGGCCGTATTTCAACTTGCCTTTATTTGATCTGTCTTAACAAACGGGATATTGAAAAACAAACCAATTTTCATTTATTTGTTTTTATTTTAAAAACAAAAAAAGGAAAAAAAACTCATTTTTCAATATTTTGTTTTTTGATTCTTAATTGAATATCAGTTGAACGAATGATACACGGATTCATTATGATTAAAGTTACATCAGTTTTGTGAAGGCTCTTTATCTGAATATTTTGAACATCATCAGTTGGTTGACGACCACAGTCCTCCAGATCTGGACAAGTGTATCAGTCCTCTACAGTCCTCCTCATGAAGGTCACACGTGTTCTCCTCATTGTAATCGATGGAGTGAAATATATTCTTTAGCATTCATGCAAATTTTTCTAGATTCAGAATTTTAATATCATTACAAATTGATGGACTCAGTCATCTCATCCATGTAATACATTTTCTATTTGATGCCATTTTAACCCACTGAATTTAATGGTTTCTAGGATCATGACAATGTTTAGGAAAAAAATGTTAAATGAACAGAAGATGAACAAATAAACGCAACTAATACTTATTTACCATCGAGCTCAACAATCACATCATTTTATTTATTTATGGTGTGCTGTCTGTGCTTCTTTGTTTATTGGACCTAATATCACTACCATTATTTATATTTAAAAATACATCTTACTGAATACAAACTTTAATCAACGGCAGTGACCTCCCACCATAAAGCTTAAATATTTACCATTATACCTCACACTAAGGAATTAAAGAACCTCATTACGAGTTAACGTTACCAGCTATGGTTGATAATTTGTATGGAAAGACATTTCGTGTTCATACAATTGTTTTCAATTTTTTGAGTTTTAATCTATTCAGAGATGGTAAGACTCAGTCAACACTTGCTCAAAAGTGGAGAAAAAGAAACAGCAGCAGGTTTCTGGATTGAAAAAAAGTAATGCCGACAAAATCATTAAGAACAATAATCCACACCCAGTTTAAATTGCACCAAATTATCCCTCATTTGATAAGACATTGTTAGTCTTTACCCAGAATGGATCTCAGAATTTGCTCAAATGTTGCTCGCAGGCTGCAACTCCACCCAGTTCAACATTGATTTCTAAATGAGCTGTTACATTTAAACAAAGAGGGATGAACTGTTTTTCATCCTATTACGCTGGTCCACTTTTTTTTTATCCTTTTTTTTGAGTAATATGCAAAGTCAATCTGTATTCACATCAAATAAGTCCCCCCTAAACACACACACACACCCCTCTCCATCAAGGACAATCTCAAGAACTGAGTTAGTCAGAAACGGGCCCTCATTAAATTAAGGAATAATTTTTCAACAATCTTTACAAAATATGCCTATTTGTGGAAACAAAATCCAACTTTTGAGTTGCATGAATGGCTTTCATTTGTTTTCCTTCGAACTGTCCTGAAATTGTGACTAAAAGTAGAGAAAAAGCCAACCAGTGCACTAAATTCTATAGATGGGATTAATATTTCAAATATAAAACACAGAAAGCTTCATGGAAGATTTCCAGAACCTTAGATACAACGGTAAATATTCATTCATGTCCTGCTAGTGTCAGTACACATGAAGAGTGTATTTGGCAGCAACAGCCTATGTGTTAATGTTAACCTTTATTGCAAATGCCTGTCAGTGTTAACTTTTCAGAAAATTTTGATTCAGTCCTCGTCTAAGACGAAACACAATTTTACTTAGTCTGGGGCTGGACAAAATTTCGATAGCAAAATATATCGCGGTATATTTTTATTCAATAACGGCGATATGAATTTGAAACAAATTTTCGATATAGTGCATTACAGTATGCGTTTCACAATTATTAACTGCTGTTCACGGCGCTGCTGATTCAAGCCGAGCAGAAAGCGCCGCAGAGAGTGATCAGTGCTCTGCACGCACACCACAGCTGGCCGTCCTCAGCTCATGCTACAAGCTAAGCTCCACCGCGGTAAGTTTGAGCTCCAAAATGAGAACTCGTGATGTAAACGCGACTGAACGAGCTTCCACAAGCTAATTTGTGGCCACGAAATAATAAATCGTGCGCACGAAATATTAATTCGTGGCTATGAAACAGGTATATCCTCCATTCTCAAACTGTGGTACGCGTACCACTGGTGGTACGTGAGCTCCCTCTAGTGGTACGCGGGGGAATCACAGAAATGTATATATTCTTTGAAGATTAGTTAAAAGTCAGAACTTTCAGAAACAAATAATACCACCAAAATACATAATAATTTAAAATTAAAACACAAATCCACTGTAATTCACATTCGGTTTTTCTCTTCTAATATAATGTGTTGGACTGCGACGTGGTCACGTTCAGTCACGTAGTAGTCATCGACGATTAAATTCGCTTAGCTTCACCGTCATGAGCGTGCAGAGGTGAAACGAGAGGTCCAAAAACTCTACAAATGTGGCTCCAAACAGGAGCTATTAGGAAAAGAAGTGCAGAACAGGATGAGAATACAACTAGCAGCCCTGCTGACACTGAAGTTGACGACACTGAAGCGAACACGAGGCTATCGGGCGGCTAATTAAGCAGCGTAGCCGAAGCGTCACCGGTATCTGCTAGCGTTAGCAACAAATGACACTGCAATAGTGCACACGCGTGTGTGTGAGAGAGAGAGAGAGAGAGAGAGAGAGTGAGGATGTAAGTGAGAGGGAGAGTTGCCCCTTTGTGTGTAACAGTTCTAGTATTATGCCTTTGCTAACTGTTGCTGACAGAATTAAACAAAAACAAAAAGACCAAGACTAATAGAAATATACCTGCTTCCTGTGGGTGTTTTTTTTTTTTTTTTTTTTTTTTTTTTTTACTTTGGTCATCATGGTGGTACTTGGAAAGCCTAATTATTTCTGAGGTGGTACTCGGTTTAAAAAGTTTGAGAAACACTGAGGTATATCATTCACTGAACAGTCTATTAAAGTTAGCGGCATGTTGACAGGTGTGGACTTTCGGTCTCAATAACTCTTCAACAAAACGTCAGTAACATACAAAGGGCGCCTCCATCCCATCGTTGTGAGGTGGACTACATGCTACAAGCTCATTTTCATTAAATGTATCTGTTTATCAAGGGTTCTTCTTCTTCTTCTTCTTCTAATGATTTCCGGCAGGCTGTATGCTTGTTTAGCGCAATGCTGCCCCTTCAGGTTAAGTAGTAAACATTAGCCCATACTTTAGATTCTAGTGCTGCGGGGTTAAGGGACCGTCTGCAATTTACAAGACGCTGCAACAGTGAAGACAAATACCACAAAAAAAAAAAAAAAAAAAAAAAAAACAGTACAGGGATTCGCTGCAGTGTCACCATAATTATGGAAGTAAATCTGTGCCATCTGATTTTGAATTTGAATTTTTAGACCTGAATTATTTTTGCATCGAAATCTGACTTTGAATTTTAGAAGCATTTGAATTTCCAGCACTGATTTCTTTTAACTGTGTAAAAAATTTCATTGCAACACACAGGTCTGTGTATTAGGAGGCAAAATATGGCTACTGCACTGTGCAGATTCTGGACAGATAGTTTTGATTTGCGTGCATCATATAAGTTATTCAGGAAAGGGCAACAGCCACAAAATAACTCATTAACAGCACAAACTCAGCTCTGTCTGCGGTCCGGGGCAGCGGAGCGGTCTGGCGAAAGCCTGGGATTTCCGGTTCGCCAAAAAAGAAAAGGTCAATCTTGTCCTTTTAGGGCTTCCGTAGGGACGTCGTTACCCGGATGTTGCCTGCGAATTTCTGACTCCGAATTTCGGACACTGAATTTGAAACGTCAAATTTTTTTACACCGAATTTTTCGAGACGTTGAATTTTTTTGCACTGAATTTTTTTAGACATTGAATTTTTTGCACTGATTTTTTTTAGACATTGAATTTTTTTGCACTGAATTTTTTTAGACATTGAATTTTTTTGCAATGAAATTTTTTACACAGTTAAAAGAAATCAGTGCTGGAAATTCAAATGCTTCTAAAATTCAAAGTCAGATTTCGATGCAAAAATAATTCAGGTCTAAAAATTCAAATTCAAAATCAGATGGCACAGATTTACTTCCATACATAATCACGACAACCTTAAGTAATTCTGTACTTAACCTTAGTAATTCTGAGCACTTTTATTTTTCTTCCTGGTTGAAGCACCTTTGTTTGAATCTATAACAATAACATAACTGTATTTAAGTGTAAAGTTAAAGCTATTTATATTAAAAAAAGGTGAAACTTATGTTTATTTGACAGCGATTTCATATTTCTTAAATAAAAGGTAAACATTTAATTTATTGTAGTTTTTATTTCTAAAATTTTATACTGGAGGAGCCTCCTGGATAGATAATTTCTAGTTTTACAGGGAGTACATTATGTGCATGATTCTTAACAGTTTTTCTGAGGCTTTTGTATTATTTGTATCAATATCGGAATTGTATCATATCAACTGAAATTATGAACTATATCGTGATAAAATTTTTGGCCAAATCGTCCAGCCCTAACTTAGTCTTCTGACATGTTTTTAGTCTTATCTAGTCGAGTTGACTAAATATAAAAATGTTTTAGTCTTGGTCTAATCTTAATGTTTTAGTCTTAGTCTTTTGGGATGAGTTTTACTCTTCTAGTCTTAGAGTTAATGTCTTAAGTCTTTGAAAAAAATAACACAAAATAAATCACAAATTCACAACACAGACAATACAGACGGATTTATAGTTAAAGTACAAAACATTTCATTTATTTTTCGGTGACAAACAACAAGAAATAACAACAAGACCTTGAACTCACTAAAATGAGTAATAATGAGGCCTGCACTGTGCAGTACAATGAGTGCATATTCATTCAAGCTGCCTCGACCTGGCCTGTTCTTGAAAAATAACCACAACAAAATATAACCTCATGTTACTGGCCTGGGCATCTGGCTCTTTAAGAGAGGGAATTGTGGGTAATGTAGTTGGATACCAGGAAAAGACGTGAGGTTCGGCGGTGTCTGATGAGAGCTGCATTTTTTGTTTTTGGCCCGAACTGGTCCACTGTTCTCCTGCATTTAATTCTGTGATGGCGGTGGGGGGGGTTGGTCTGGCCCTTGTGCTGGGCCTGGCTTGTAGTAGATGCCTCTGCCTCGTCTGTTTCTTTAGTCTTCTTTATCTGTTAGGGTGAACAAGGGAGGGAATCAAGTTATGAGTTGGCTTTATCACCTAATCCCTTTACACCACACACACACACACACACACACACACACACACACACACACACACACACACACACACACACACACACACACACACACATGTTTTTATTTCTATCCTTGTAGGGACCTTCCATTGACTCCCATTCATGTCTAACTCCTAACCCTAACCCTAAACCTGACCCTAACCCACACCAAAACAATGTGTAGTCCTAAAGAAATATTTTTGCACTTTTACTTTTTCAGTAACAACAACATGGTCAAGAAAACACTGTTTCCCCTCATGGGGACCCAAAAAATGTCCCCACGACGCACATCGTGCCAGGTTTTCCTATCCTTGTGGGGACATTTGGTCCCTACAAGCATAGAAAAACCCGTACACACACACACACACACACACACACACACACACACACACACTTCAGGCTCTATTTTCGTAGACTGCGCCTGGTCTAAGTGCGGTCTCGATGGACTGTCAGTGCAGCAAGTCAACGGGGCATGTCCAGAACATTTTGCAATATTTGTGAACGGGCGCAGAGCGGCGCAGTCACTCCTCCATTGCAGGTGTCGCAAGAGGGAGGAGAGAAAGTGGGTTTCACGCAGCTGAGTGTAATTTGACCACTCAAATGAACACATCTCCTCATTTACAAATGCACCCCAGTGAAGGTCACTGCTAAATTAACTTGATTAAATACATTTTATTTCCTGGCAGCTCTTCCACATCCCAGACTTTCAGAGGGGAATTAAAGGGCAACTCCAGTTTTTTGACACCTGGACCTTATTTATTGGTGTGTACATGCTCATATACTCACTCACACAAACATGGTGCAGCTCGGAGTCCTTCAGAAGTTATTGAGATCCAACCGATTTAGCGCGGGCCACGGCAAGGGAGCTTCAGCGCTGGACATAATCTCTGCAAAATTGCTCATTTCGGCTATATTTTTTCATCCATCGCTAGTGTTATCATGAAGTCAGCTCGTCTATGTGCCGACTTCACTATGTGCCGACTTGACTGTATCCCGGAACCGGGGCCAAGTTGGTCGGGGCTGACTTGGATTTGGGCCCACTTGACTGTATCCCACGAGAGCTCACGTGGGTAGATACGTTCCCTCGTGGAAGAATTTGGGAATTGCAGCTTTCATGGTGTTAAAAAACACACTAAATGTGTCCTTTTTCACATGAAAACATAAAATAACCTCACAGTTGTGACATTCAAAACACATTTCTCAGATGGACACTGAATAGAAGTTACAACAAGATTCTTGAACTGTCACAGTGCAGGTAGAAGGACCCGTGCACAGGCAGCACAGGTAGATCAAAAACTCCTTTATTTGCAGAAACACAAGGATCTCAGGGCAGGGTTGGTGCAGGCACGGGAAGCAGAAACACGCAAACCCACAAGGAACTGACATGGACAAGTGAAGGAACGCAGACTTAAATAGGAGGGAAAACAGATGCAAAACGTCAGGGAAATAACGAGCCAGGTGACTAGACAGGAGAACACGAGCAGGCAGGTGACCAGACAGGAGAACATGCCAAATGGGCAAAATCAGGCCCCGAGTGCCCCCATCTGGCCGCAGAGGCCAGGGGCATAACATAAATTCTAAGAATCTGAATCAGAAATCAGAAAAGATTTATTGGCCAGGTTTGTCAACAAACTAGGAATTGGACTCCGTTTAGCCGCGCTCTCAGCAGGGTACACAGATAAATAACGAAAGGATAAATACTGGGGTTGTAAACTTCTTTAAGATAGACGATTCAATACACATCTAGATACACAGGTTACGATCCGATTCAAAAACGATATATTTAAAACCACAACGATTCGATGCAATTCGATACAGTGTAGGGACGATACGATTCGATCCGATTACATACAACTCAACAGTTAACATTTGTTGATGTATACATACATCTTATTTTGTAAAGTAAAGAATTCTATGAAAATAACCTTTTTTTAAAGTATTTTCAAATTTGTAAAAGACCACATATATTCCAACGGATGCTGTAAGGCACTGGTAAGTACCGTATTGGCCCGAATATAGTACGACTCTGATTATAAGACGACCCCTATTTTTCAGATATAATTTTGAGAAAATAAAAATATGTTGAAGACAATAAGGTTACTCATAAAATAAGTTTTTATTGTACAATTATTCTAAACTCAAAAACTCACAACAGAGATAACATTTCATGTGATTTGAGATTAAAAAAAATATTACTGTAGTATTAAATAAAAAAATATATTCTCTTTCTCAAAATAAGCAACAATTAAGTACCTCAAAAGTTCAATAACTACATTAATGATGTAAATACCTTTATAACCATCAAATTCAAGTTCCATTCAACTTCATGAACATTAATAATTCAGTCCTCCGTGAATGTTGGATTCAGTGTGGCATGTAAAGAACAGTTCTTCAGAAAGAAAGCAGGAGATTTCAGCTGGTCTGAGCTTTTATTACTTTCTCCTGAAGGCTGTAAAACTGGAACAAACAAGATATAAATATAGGTGAACATAAGCACAAGATGTATCACAGCATACGTCACTGTCTAAAAACTAAACAAGTCAGTATCTAAAATCAAAGCCGCTAGTTCAACGCCAACTATTAATGGAAACGCCATTGCCATGGTAACGGAATTAGCATCTGCGTTGAAACTTCAAAACAAATGGACAAACTCACAAGTATCAATTTCACCTCTATCCTGAACATCAACTAAGTATATTCCAGTACTTACAGGCAGATATTTTCGATTCACTGTTTGAAATGAAGCTTAGAAAAACAAACACCAGCCACACTGCTCAGTCTTCTTCTCACACTGCTGCAGGCTGACACTCTGTCCAGCTCACTAGCTCCCCCTAACGGGGCTGCTGAGCCACTGTATGCAAGCAGAGGCGGCTCTCGCGTTGTTTTAAAGACACACACTGTTAACCGACTGCCAGTCTCGTGATATCCGACTTATGTCTGCACCAATCAATTCATCCAAGGATTCATGGAAGATTTGTATTGATTGATGAGGCTGATACCGACGCAGCCGCATCGCTCTCTTGTCAAACTGGATATCCGGTCGTATCGGTTTATCTGTCACAACACTAATAAATACACAGAACAAATAAGAGACACAAAAGTCAAATTAAATCAAATTAAATTAAGGTTACTCCTGAGAAAATGAATACCCAAAGGAGAGAGGCATAACATTAACAATAAGAATAAACAAATATTTACAAAAAAAAACTGATAAAAAAAAACCTAGAAACTCGAGAATATGTTACATTTATATGGCTAAAAGGTGCAAGTGGCAGGTTATGGAGGAGGTGTAGTGCATTTACTTCCTGAGACTCCGAGTCATTTAGAGTTCATCAGGGTCACGGCCTGGGGGAAGAAACTATTCCTGTGTCTGGTGGTTCTGGCCTGCAGAGTTCTGTAACGCCTGCCAGACGGCAGGAGTTTGAAGAGGGTTTGAGCAGGGTGTGAAGGGTCGGCAGACATGTCACCAGACCTCTTCCTGGCCCTGGAGTGATACAGTTCCTGGATGGAGGGCAGGCTGGCCCCAAGTGTTCTCTCTGCTGACCTTATTATTCTTTGTAGCCTGTGCCTGTCCTGTTTGGTGGCCGAACCAAACCAGACAGTGATGGAGGTGCAGAGGACAGGCTGGATGATGGCCGTGTAAAAAATGATCAGCAGCTCCTGGGGCAACTTATACTTCCTGAGCTGTCACTGGAAGTATAACCTCTGCTGAGCCTTTTTCCTCACAGAGTCAATGTGGGGAGTCCACTTCAGGTCCAGGGAGATTGTAGAACCCAGGAACCTGAAGGTGTCCACCTTAGCCACTGTATTATTGAGGATGGCGAGAGGGGCAAGTGTTGTGGGGGTTCTCCGGAAATCCACTGTCATCTCCACAGTCTTCAGAGGGTTTAGCTCCAGGTGGTTCTCGCTGCACCATCGGACCAGCGGTTCCACCTCCTGTCTGTATGTGCACTCATCACCATCACGGATCAGACCAATGATGGTGGTGTCATCTGCGTACTTCAGGGGTTTCACAGTGGGGTCCCCTGAGGTGCAGTTGTTGGTGTAGAGGGAGAGGAGCAGTGGGGAGAGGACACAGCCCTGGGGGGTGCCAGTACTGATGAACCGGGTTCTCGATGTGATGTTCCCCAGCCTCACCCGCTGCCTCCTGTCAGTCAGGAAGCTGGTGGTCCACTGGCAGGTGGGAGTGGGCACAGAGAGCTGGGACAGTTTCTGGGTGAGTATATCCAGGATGACGGTGCTGAATGCAGAGCTGAAGTCCACAAACAGAACCCTCGCATACGTGATCTCTTTTGTCAGCCTGTTTCTGGCCTGCTTGTACAGATCCTTGTCCTCACTTCTGTAGGCCTCCTCCTTGGTTTGACGCAGCCTTCTGAGGTTGGAGGTGAACCAGGGTTTGCTGTTGCAGAATGAGCGAGTGGTCTTGTTCTGCACACACGTCTTCACAAAAGCTGATGTATGATGTCACAGTGTCTGTCAGTTCGTGGAGATCAGTTGTTGCATCTTCAAAAACTCTCCAATCCGTGCAGTCAAAGCAGGCTTGTAGCTCCAGCTTCGACTCCTCAGTCCACCTCTTCAAAGTCCTTACCACAGGCTTAGAGGTTTTAAGTTTCTGCTTGTAGGTCGGGATGAGATGAAGCAGACAGCGATCAGAGAGTCCTACAGCTGCCCCGGGGACGGCGCGGTATGCGTCTTTCAGGACAGTGTAGCAGTGATCTAGTGTGTTTGTGTCTCTGGTGGGACACGTAATGTGTTGTCTGTATTTTGGAAGCTCCTGGGTGAGCTTTGCTGTTAAATTCCCCCAGGATAATAAAGAGGGAGTCTGGATGTTTTTTTCTCAGCCTCAGTTATCTGTTCGGTCAGCTGTTGTTGAGCCTCTGTGACACACACCTGAGGTGAGATATAAATTCCGATCAGAATAAACGAGGAGAACTCCCGCAGAGAATAGAACGGGTTGCAGTTATGAAAAGTGACTTCAGAAGGGGACTGCATGATTTAGACAGCACTGTGACATCATTACACCAACCTTAGTTCACGTAGAAGTAGATCCCGCCTCCCTTCGTTTTCCCCGAGAGCGCCGCATTGCGATCCGCATGGAGAAGCTGGAATCCTGGCAGCTGTAGCAAGCTGTCCGGGATGTGCTGACTGAGCCAGGTTTCAGTGAAGCACAGGGCGGCTGATCTGCTAAAGTCGAAGTTCCTGGGTTGAAGCCGCAGTAGCTCGTCCATCTTGTTCACCGGAGAGCAGACGTTTGCCAGGTGTATAGACGGGAGCGGGGTCCGAAGTCCCCACCTTCTCGGCTTTACAAGCGCGCCCGCCCGCTTTCCCCGTCTGCGTCTCCAGTAAGCTCCATAGAAAGCTCCAGCCTCTCCGACCAGGATCTCTGCAAAACTCTCCGGGTCGGTGAAAACTGGAGAAAAAGTCCCGTGAGTGGATCTACCAATGCTCATGACCTCATCTCTGGTGAAGGTGACCAGAGATGGCTCGCATAACACAGTAAAAAAACAGAAAATGAGACAAAGTGCTGAGGAGCTCAGTACCGAGGCAGCCATCAGAGGCGCCTTCTTGGTTGAAGACAAGAGATATTCTCGCTGTCTGTCAGCCGTTTCGGTCTGAACTTCTCAAGAGGACCTTCCTGGAGTTAAGATGGCCAACATGGGCGCCGCCATCCATGCTGCAAATGTCAACCGGTTAGTTAATCACCGCTTCAAACTAATACAAAAAACAACTATTTACATATAATTGTTTTTTTCCAGTTGCATGTTTATCATAATGATAAAACTGACTAGTTAATTGACTCTGAAAGTTTATAGGCTCCTGTAAAACTTCGTTCCAGCAGGTTTCGTGACTTTTGTACTGTCATACAATCAATGGGTCCATCTATTTCACTAATATGGCTAAAACAATGCTTGAACAAGTTAACTGCTGAGCAGGCTGGTAATTTCCCCCTACTGTCTGGAAAACATCAGAAGAAGAGCTAGCAGCTTATTTGACATGTCACCTCCCATCACGCGACGTGCCTCCTCAGGAAGGTCACCGGATGTGACCGAAACTAGTCGAGGTAACTTTACTCACCTCTTCTGTCTTTCAAAAGAACTTTCAGCTTTTAAGTCAATCGAAGACAGTATGAACCTTTATCAAAACAGGCTGGTAAGCATTTTCACCATCAGTAGTTAACATGTAGCATACAGTTGTTGCACGAGTTTACCAGTTACTGTAATTCATGATTGACTAGTTAATATGTCAGAGTTTTTGCAGCTCACTTGTGAACTTGTGTGCATTTCTTTTTTTCTTTTTTTTACTTTCTTTTGATGTCAAGGATATCAAAGATGCATAACAAATATTCACTTGACTTTCCATGTATGTTCGTTCTGTTTTAGTTGCATCATTCGTCCAGGAAGTGACGCCTTCAGGCGTTGATGTGTTGGGATTGTCATACAGACCACTCCTCGGTTCAATATGGCAGAGAGGGCAGGAGTAGTGGTCACGGTGGTTGGACTCCCCTTGGGTGTGGGACCTGGAATCTCTGTGGAACCTCCAAAATTGTTGTGGAAATTCTATAGTTCTTTAAATGAAGAATTTCTGAAGAATCAACGAGTGTCGAAAGTGGTTTATTTAAGAATCCTGAGAAAGGGAAGAATAAAGAAAAGTGCCTTGCAAGGCGATTCTCGAAGTATTCTCCATCACTTGGGTTCAGATAAGACAACAAGCTGATAACAATGATGATTAATGCTAAAACTAGAAATTAAAGTGGAGAATTAAATGCAATGTAGATAGGAAAACCATATTTTCAACAACATGCAGCTGCACACACGAGCCCCTTTAACTCCTCTTTCTTTGTGCTCAGTGGCACAAACACTTTAAAAAAAATCAGTATTCAAAATTTAATGACTCTTCTTATATTTATCTACTTTTTCCACCGCTGGCTCTATGGTGAAATCTTCTAACTTGAACAAAAGCAAAAGGAACTTACTAAACACAAATGTAGAGCCCACAAGCTGAAAAGGACTTGCCTTACCCGGCGACCACAAATGAACCTCGAAAGGACAAAAAATCAAAAACATGGACGAGCCCCCAATTGATGTTCTGTACCCAGTGTGGGTGTTCTGGAACACACCATGAGTTGGGCCCCTCTCACACCACTACCAAGAAGGCCAGCACGCACAAGTTTGAAATTTAACAAAAGTTTATGTCTTCACAAAAATTCCAGGGTCAAACACCCAAGAAACCAAAATCATACAAAGGGCTCTCAGCCTCACTTAGTAAAAGAAAAAGGAACGAAAAGACAACTCCTGATCTAAACTCGAACTGAAAAAAAAAGGAGAAAATTGATTGACAGGGTGGAAAAAGAGACCATCTTTCTGTTACAACACTCTCTTTACTGTGAGTAACAGATTAACAAAAAAATGCTAAATTACCCTGTTGGTTCCACAACCCTATAATGCTCACACGCGGCCACTGACATTCACAGGGAGCCTGCACACAAACACTGGCACTGATATTGCTGGCATTGTAAGCAGAGAGAGAAGGCAGAATGGTTTCCCTGTTCAGCCAATCAGATGTCCTCCTGCAGCTCCAGCAGCACTCCCACACCTGGTCTGCATCACCCAGCCAGTTGTTTAATTGACAACTATCTCTCACACACCCACCCACGCACACAGTCATGAGGAAAGAAAGCACCTGAGGAGGTTGCAGCTTTCCACATGTGACCTGGGTCATAAGAGTATTATTTCATGTTTACAGACGCTTTCTCCTTGTTGATATAAATGGTAAATAGACTACACTTATGTAACGCTTTTTACGCTGCTTGAATGGTGCCCAAAGCATTTTTACAACGGATTATCACATTCACCTATTCACACACCAGTGGAGGCGTCCCCTATGCAATGCACTCAATCCGTACCGTAGAAGCAGTGAGAGGTTCAGTGTCTTGCCCAAAGACACTTCGGCATATGGACGGGGAGAAAGAGAATCAAACCAACAACCTCCTGTAAGGTGACTTCTCCACCAACCAATATGAATATGAATGTAATTCAACACAATTATGAAAAGTGAGAAAGTGTCATTGATTTGTCTATGGTTTGCCTTTTTTACTTCATGATTAGACATTTCAAGAAACACGGCAACAATGAAACAGCCACAAACAGAAGATGAGACGACGAAGAAATTTGATCTGTAGTTGAGTTACTTTTTGGAAAACTCCTACCACCTTGTCAAAGGCCCCTACTTCCCCCTGCTGTCAGAAACGGTGACCATTATAGAACACAGACTCACTGAAGAACCAGGCAGTATGAAACCAAATCCAAAACCAGCATACAAAGTTTCAGTGAATGTGGTGTTGAAGGTGCAGAGGTGGATCAGAGAGTCAGAGGAGACTCTGAAGAAGGACAGAGAGCCAGCAGGACAGTCCACATACACTGCTACTCTACCAGAGGAGGAGGAGGAGGAGGACACATCTGTTCTTATCTTATTGTGCCAGACAGAGTAGCCTTTATGAGAGCACTCCAGACTCCAGGACTGATGATTCCTTCCAAACCAACACACCCCACTGTCTCCTTTCCTTCTGATTCCTCTGTAACTCACTGACACATACACTTCTCCGCTCCACTCGACCTCCCAGTAACATCGACCACTCAGATCATTTCGACAAAGCAGCTGAGTCCAGTAATCGAATCTGTCTGGATGATCAGGATACGGCTGCTCTTCATCCATGCATGTCACCTTCCTGTTGTTGTTGGACAGTTTGAGCTTTCTGCTCATTGAGTTTTCATCCAGTTGAAGTTGAGAGAAATCTGATGGAGAGAAAAAGAGTTCAGTCCTGATGTGACACACGTGATGGATTTGTTGTTTGTGGACTTCCTGTCATGTTGTTGATGGAGAGAAAGTTTGATGAGGACACTTTTTGTCAGGCTTCTCTTGTCAGTAATGTTTGAATGAATCCAAAGCTTTGACAGAAAGACAAACGGACAGTGATGAGTCCAACTTACACTTCCTCAGACCAGGCTTGAGCATCTGCTGTCCACCATGGTCCACCCTGCAGGAAGAACGATAGTCAGAAGTGTTTTGTCTCCAACATGAGTCCTAACTGCTGCTGAAGCAGAGCTCCTCAGTTTGTCTCTGGGGACATAGAAAGAGGCTTAAAGTCTGAGTAAAGCAAAATCAGCCATTTTCTTCTAAACACCTTAAATAGGTCATAAATGTGTTTCTTTACAACATATAAAAGCCATTCCTACATTAATGATTTAATTTTGGAGGTAGACTTCACAGACTTTTTTCAGCGCTCCTGTGTTCAGGATTTAATGGGTGGGTCAGAAATCAGGGCCGCGTTATGTAACGCGGCCCTCATTGGCATAAACCCGCCCCCCGGATCATGAGCGATATAAATACATCTAGCGCATTAGCATCGGTGGTTTTCCCGCTAGCTTTCGAGTCTTGGATAGCATCTCGTACGACAGTTTGCAGCTAGCTAACCAGTCAACCAGTCAGCTAACCAGGCATGTCACCTCCACGTCGCTCGTGCATCTTTCCTGGCTGCCACAGTGTGCAGGGTAACGATGCCATTAGCTAAATAAACCCGCGTGGCCCGCCTCGCGGGTTGCCCTCGTCCCCGGCAGGGGTCGGCTCACCCCGGGCCCGCCACCGCGCCGCGAGGCGTGGCTGGGTCCGGGAGGCCTTCTCCCCGGGGGTCGCAGGGGTTCCTCCGTGGCGCGGTGTCCGCCGCGGAAGGCGGGTCGGTATCGGAGGGGGTCGGGTCGGCGTTCGGCGGTGGCGACTCTGGACGCGCGCCGGGCCCTTCCCACAGATCTCCCCAGCTGCGGACCCGCGACTCCCCCGCCCATTTGTGCGGGCGGGGCCCCAGCGGGTCGACTCAGCTGGCGCCTAGCAGCTGGCTTAGAACTGGTGCAGACCGGGGGAATCCCACTGTTTAATTAAAACAAATAAATGACCATTCTGATGGAGACTGTGAGGAACGAGGCTGAGCACTCTCAGCATCTGACTCAGAGTCAGTTTCTGGCTCTGATGGCTCAAATTGGTAGGGCTGGGTCCGTCTGATGAGGCTGTTAGCGCTAACTTGTTAGCGTTAGCTTCCATGGAAGCTAGCGCAAACAGCCTCATGAGATGGACCCAGCTGGAGGTGGCTCCCCTCCTGCGTGTGGGCATGGTTCCAGCGCTTCTAGCTGACATGCCCCCAGCATTTCACAGTAGAGAGAAGTGCTTGTTTTTCCATGATTTTGAGACCTTATTTTATTTACTTAGCAATTTTTTTAATCATTCAAATTTGGCTCAGTGGTTAGTGACACATATTTATGCAGTATGACAAACTCATAACACATTATTTCTGCTTTACTCTGACTTTAAAGTGTTCTGAGTCCACCATCTGTGGAACTGTGACTGAGTGAGAAGAACAAGTCCAATATTTCTTCATGAAGATCATCATACAAGCCCACTGTGGAGGGAGAGACTTAGGGAGAAAAATACTGACCACACTCTTTCAAGCGGATCATCCTATTTCATTCATGCAGTCAGTCTTTCTCAGGGTCGACCTTTCTACGTTTTTGGACCCATGTACCCCTTTCCCACTGCATCTAGCGGGTCGACCCATGTTTTTGACTCGCTAACAATCGCCTTTTAGACTCCTTTCCCACTGCCTACCCGTGTCTAGCCACCTGCTGGCGAGCCGCGTCGCTGCGTTTTCCCCCGCTGATGGTGTCCCACGTTGATGACATCATCAGCGCAACGGAGCACAACGAAAGTAAACAATGCACCTGAACACAGTCCCTGTTACCTGTAGACAAATCTTCTCTTACCCACGCATCAAGAGAAGCCCTCTGGTCTTGATATCTTGCCAATGCTGGGTCATCTTGACGAAGATATCTCACGCGGTGTCCAGAAACGAACATGCTAAAGTAGCCACGCAGCGTCGACGTCATCACGCAAGTCCCCGGATGCATCCCTCCCACAAAAAGCCGGTAGAAAGCTGACCCGCTAAAGATCTGGGTCGATTGCAGGGTTGAATGACCCGGGTCTAAATGCCAATTAAACCCTTTCACACTGCCACGAGGAGCTGATTATTAACAGGTTTAAACGTGTTTTTTTGGCTAGTGTGAAAGGGGCTTTAGTGTAACAGTAGGAGGTTTGTCAATTCTCCGCTTTTTTAAAGTACATCTCCTCACCACAAACACAACTTTTTTGGCTGGACTGGTCAGGTTCAGAGATTTGGTTGCTGACTGCAGCCACGTTTTCAGTGAAAAAGGAGGCAAACATGTCAGGAGTCAGCTCAGTAATTTGAGTCTCAGATTGTTCTCACGTGAGATTTTTAAAGCCTCCCCCAGATAAATACTGTCTTATCACGAACTGGAGACATTCTGAAGAACATCTCAGCCTCCATGATGAGCTCCTGTTGTGTGTCCATACCTGAGAGTCTCCAGTGAGCAGTGAGGATCCTCCACTACAGCAGAAAGCAACTTCACTCCTGAGTCTCCTGGATGGTTGTAGCTCAGGTCCAGTTCTCTCAGATGGGAGGACTTGGATCTCACAGCTGAGACCAGAGAAGCACAGCCTTCCTCTGAGACCAGACACCCTGACAGACTGGAGACACAAACATGACTGCATCAAGTCAAGAAGGAAGAAGGAAGATCCTCCACATGATCAAGCAGCAGCTGGATCCTGACCTGAGAGCTTCCAGTTTACAGTGAGGACTCTCCAGTCCAAGAGACAGAATCATCACTCCTGAATCCTGCAGGTCGTTGTTATTCAGGTCCAGATGTGTCAGACTGGAGGACTGAGAGCTGAGAACTGAGGACAGAGCTCCACAGCTTCTCTCTGACAGACCACAGCTGCTCAACCTGAAGAAGAACCAACAGTGAAAATCACATCAATGATTGTCATGGACTCAGTTCTTGATATTTGTTCCTGAAGTACGTACAGAGCTTTGTTGGAGGCTTTGACCACTGGCAGTAGCCTCAGAAGAGCCTCCTCTGAAGCAGAGTATTTCTTCAGGTCAAACTCCTTCAGATCTTCTTCTGATGACAGTAAGATGAAGACCAGAGCTGACCACTGAGCAGGAGACAGTCTATCTGTGGATAGACTTCTTGATCTCAGGGACTGTTGGATCTGCTCCACCAGAGAACCATCATTCAGTTCATTCAGACAGTGGAACAGATTGATGCTTCTCTCTGCAGACAGACTCTCACTCAGCTTCTTCTTGATGTACTGGACTGTTTCCTGATTGGACTCTGAGCTACTTCCTGTCTTTGTCAGCAGATCTCGAAGGAGATTGTGATTGATCTCCAGTGAAAGACCTAGGAGGAAGCGGAGGAACAAGTCCAGGTGTCCATTTGGACTCTTCAAGGCCTCGTCCACAGCTGTCTGATGGAGATGGTGGAGTTTAGGTGTCTGCTTCAACAGGTTTGACCACCAGGATGTTTGCTCTTGTTTTTTCAGCAGGTTGATTCCTGAGTTGATGAAGGTCTGATGGACATGAAGAGCAGCCAGAAACTCCTGAAGGCTCAGATGGATGAAGCAGAACACAACATTGTGGATGCCTTTCTCCTTTATAAAAATCTTTGTGAAGATTCCTGAGTACACTGAGGCCGCTTTTACATTGATGCCACACTCTGTCAGGTCAGCTGAATAGAAGATCAGGTTTCCTTTCTGCAGTTGATCAAAAGCCAGTTTTCCCAGAGACTCTATCGTCTCCCTGCTCTCTGGACTCCATGTTTCATCTGCGTCAGGTTCTTCATCATACTTGACAGTGTTAATTTTTGCCTGGACCACCAGGTGGCGGATGTACATCTCAGTCAGGGTCTTGGGCAGCTCTCCTCCCTCTCTGCTCTTCAACTCCTCCTCCAGAACTGTAGCAGTGATCCAGCAGAAGACCGGGATGTGGCACATGATGTGGAGGCTTCGGGAGGTCTTGATGTGGGAGATGATCCTGCTGGCCTGCTCCTCCTCTCTGAACCTCCTCCTGAAGTACTCCTCCTTCTGGGGGTCAGTGAACCCTCGGACCTCTGTCACCCTGTCCACACAGTCAGCAGGGATCTGATTGGCTGCTGCAGGTCGTGTGGTGATCCAGAGGCGAGCAGAGGGAAGCAATTTCCCCCTAATGAGGTTTGTCAACAGAACATCCACTGAGGTGGGCTTTCTAATGTCAGTCAGGAAATCAGTGCGACGGAAATTCAGTGGGAGTCGACACTCATCCAGACCATCAAAGATGAAGACCACCTGGAATTCTTCAAAGCTGCAGATTCCTGCTTCTTTGGTTTCACTGAAGAAGTGATGAACAAGTCCCACCAAGCTGAACTTCTCCTCCTTCACTACATTCAGCTCTCTGAAGGTGAATGGAAATATGAAGTTGACATCCTGGTTTTCTTTGTCTTCAGCCCAGTCCAGAGTGAACTTCTGTGTCAGGACTGTTTTCCCAATGCCAGCCACTCCCTTTGTCAGCACTGTTCTGATTGGTTGAGATCTTCCAGGTGAGGCTTTGAAGATGTCTCCTGGTCTAATGCTTGTTTCTGCTCTGTCTGCTGTCCTGGATGCTGCTTCAATCTGTCTGACCTCGTGTTCCTGATTGACCTCTGCAGTCCCTCCCTCTGTGATGTGGAGCTCTGTGTAGATCTGGTTCAGGAGGGTCGGCTTTCCTGCCTCAGCGACCCCCTCAAACACATGCTGGAACCTCCTCTTCAGGTTGAATTTGAGTTTCTCCTGACACCCCTTCTGAGGTTCATCTGTCCCTATATTTTATGCGTTTGTTTTGTGGGCGGGGGGGGAGGGGGGGGGGGGGGGGGGGGGTTGATAAGAGACAACAAAAACAATATCAATTTAATTGTCTACTTTAACAAACTCTCTCATACTACCTGTAGATATTAATAGACATCACCCGAAACTTGAAGGTCACAGCTTTGGCATTTCTTTTTGTATCATTACAGACAATCAACTCAAAATAGTTGATCCTTTAGATATTACAAAATGCAGAGACATGAATAATGTGTTTCACTTGATTGTTGTCACTTCAGCACATTTGACTGAATTTCAGACTATGTGCAACACGTCATTAAGAAATTTGGAAAAAAAAAATCAACATTAAAGGGGACATATTATGCTTTTTTCACTGTGTGAAGAGTTTCTTATCATAGTATGTGTTGCCACAGCCTCATTATGATGTTAAAATTTGAAAACTGTCTGTGTAGTCCCTGGTTTGCTACACCACATTTTGTGAAAATGCCTGCTGAAACGGTTGAGTTTGAGTTTGGTCCGCTTAGCTTGAAATAAGCGAATTTAACTCCACCGACCCCCCCCCCCCCCCCCCCCCCCCCCCCCCACACACACACACACACACACACACACTGTGCCTCCGCCCTGTGTGTGTGTGTGTGTGTGTGTGAAAGAGAGAGAGAGAGAGAGAGAGAGAGAGAGTGGGTGTGGACAGATGCGTTCAAGTGCATACCAGAAAGCAGGCTCAGAAACAACCTGTTCTGAGGGCTCATCAGAGCAACCTTTAAGACCGCTGAAACTCCAAACAAAGGATGATTTTGGGCGAACAAACTTAAATATTATGTTTTTAGGCTTCTGAGACCTACATGACATGACTGAAAAATAACATAATATGTCCCCTTTAACTACAAAGATCTCTGTTTTATTGTGTGTGTGTGTGTGTGTGTGTGTGTGTGTGTGTGTGTGTGTGTGTGAGAGAGAGAGAGACTGTCAGGTCATTTTGTTAAATAAAACTAATAGGAGAACAATGAAAAGAGCAATCACTGCAAAAGAAGAAGACAGTTTGCTATGATTGCAGTTGTGCCTGTAATGATTTATCTATGTTGTTTTGCATTGAGTAAATGTTATATAACAACATCAAGTTTAAAGTTTCCAGAACTTACCTCCAGGTTCTGAGATGTTTTTGGAGTTTTTCTCCCATATACCCTTCATATTCATTTTCTTCAAAACCATTTTAGTGACTTTGAGAGCATGATTACTGTAGGTATGGCGCATCTCATCCACTGTGTGTTTTCTGTCCAATTTCTCCAGTTTACTCACTGGGATTGGTTTGAATCCCTCAAGGACTCCATTTTGCCACAAAAACCACTTGAACTTTTCAAAGTCATCACCTCTCAAATCTTCTAGAATTTTCAGGAGGACTTCTGGATGTGAGCTCATCTTTGAATTCGTGAAGAGTTTGATTATCTCACTTCGGTTTCAGTCTGTGTTCAGAGTCCCTGGAAATATCACGGTGAGGCGCTGACATGCCTTGGTTCAGGTGAGATGTTTCACTCTGAAAAACAAGAAACAAGAATCCTCATGAGCTCCATCTCAATCATTCTGTTGTGCCAGGTTAGTATTCCGTCCTATTGATGGGCAGATGAGGCCTCATGAACCACTGTCTATATTTTATGAAGCCATTAGATCTAGTGTGATCTCCTTTAGAAATGTTTGAAAGCATACTTCATTGTCAGTCCTTCGGCCTCAATTCTAAAACCAAAAGTGCCATCTCGTGGCTGAAGAAAATAAAGACAGTGGCTCATGCCATTTGCCCATCACTATTCTATTGGCAACAACAATTTTTTCAGTCTAAAACTTCAAGTGATTAAATCATGTTGCTATATTCTGGACAACACCAAATGCAGCCCAAGGAACCAGAGGGCAGGTATCAGAGTAGAATCCCAGGGGCTTTAAAAAAAAACATTTTAAATTCTGTCTTATGAATGAAATTTAGAATGTGCATAAGTCCAAAACAATCTGTATTCATCAAAGATATGTAAATGTGTCAAGGCACTCCCACCAAATATCACCTTTTGGTACAGGGAGATCCTTAATATCCTTGGTCATGACAGATTACAAGCTGCAGCAAAAGGTATTTGGACACCTTTCCTAAATTATATCCCTGCAGATCTGAGGTATCTGCTCCTGAGGGGCAGACTGTTTTTGAATGGAATACATTCTCCCCCTGTAACACGTGGGACAAGGAGTATAATTGGCTTTTGATGACTGGTTGTTGTTTATTTTTTGATAACATGTCGTGGACTGCAGACAAAGTAGAACGCGTTAATTTTTTAATTTTATTTTACTGAGCTTAGTTTTATCATTAGTCATTTTGTAATCATTGCTGTTCGGGTTAATTGGACCAAATTTTGCATTTTTTTGTGTAAATGGACAACATTGTCATACCCTGTATCTCTGCAGTCAGATGGGACCGGTTTTGCCCATTTTTGAATGCCCTGTCTCACCTGTTCGTTTGTTTCTCATGTTCTCCTGTCTGGTCACCTGCTTCATTATCACCCTCATGTGTCGCGCCTATTTTTCCCCCTATTTAAGCCGGCGTTCCTTCACTTGTCCTTGTCGGGTCTTTGTGGGTCTGTCCGCGTGTTCTGTTGGTGTGTCCTTGCCTGCATCAGCTCAGGTCAACTAGTTCCTGCGTTCCTGAGTTCCTGTGTTCCTGAGTCTTTGGAATAAAAGGAGTTTTTGATCCACCTGGCTGCCTGCGCTTGGGTCCTTCTTTCCCGCGCCGTGACAAACATACTGTCTGATGGGTTGTGGTGGTGGGGTTTGTTTGGTTTGGTTATTTTGTTTGTGGTAAAATCAATCAAATGTGTTCAAAAAAAGTGTAAATGTGCGAAACATCAGTAAGAAATCAGTGTTTATATATTCAACTTGTTCTAAATCACCATGTCAGCGGACTTTCAGGATCAGGCTGGGCTCACACTGGATATGGTGCTTGTCTGTTCTGGTGACTGCAACTAATCATTAGTCATTGAAACAAATGTGGCTTAAACCAGCCGCCATGCGCCTGGGGTCCAGTTCCAGCGCTGTTGAGGAGCCTGTCGGTTCACCAAAACATTTTGCAAGGATCCTATTTTCTGCAGGCCACAGCCCTACCGGATCAAGCTAAACAGAGGACAGTCCGGTGTCTTAAGGAAAGTAGATACTGTTCTAAAATAAAGCTGATTTCAAAATGAAATCTGTTGTGATTTTGCCATAACATTCTTTTTTAAATTCTTCTGGCAGAATAAATAAGAAAAAAACGCAATCTGATCATTATACGCATTGGATGAATGAACAGCCTTGTACTCAGTCGTTGTGGGAAAGTCAAACAACACCAAAATGGCATTAAAAAATGCTAAAGAGCAATGGAATAGCTCTATGACCCCGAGTGGCTCTGTGTTGCCAGATTGGGTGTTTTTCTGCCCAATCAGGCTTTTTCTGAACACGTACTGTGAGTTAATGAAATGGTTTTATATTGTGACATGCTTTTTTTATCATGCAAGTAAGGATTTAAAATTTTTACCATGCATTTTTCTACATAGATGGAGATTTGGGCTGCTTTCTATTGAGTTGGACGGGTTTTACATTGACGTCACACACACCCTTAATATCCAAATATATGGAAGTTGTGAAAGGTAAACCGATACAACCGGATATCCGTTTTGACAAGACAGAGATGTGGCTGCATCGGTATCAGCCTCATCAGTCGATGCAAGTCTTCCATGAATCCATTAATTTTCAACACATCAGGAAAACAGAAATCTAAAGTTTGGGACGTTTTTTTTTTGGATTTTACAAGGACGGCAAACTCGACAAAAGCCACCCCATTTGTAAACTTTGTAGAGCAACTCTGAAGTACACCGGCAGCAAAACAAATCTTGACCAGCATGCAACAGGAAAACACAGAGACGAGTTTGATGAACTTCTCAAGCCCCACCACAAGCAGCAGGAGCATGCTGCTAATGCAGCTACTACGCAGCGGATAACTTTTACGGGCAACTTGTTGGAGCCCAGGTACAGGTGCCAGCGTTGTATGCTCAAGCGAAGAACCAGGTTGAAAAACAATTGCCACAAGCTGAGCGAGTTGCCGTCACAACCGATGCCTAGATGTCCTGTTCCACAACGATCACAGTCCACTACATCGCTCCAGATTGGAAATTTCATGTGCATGTCTTACAAACAAGGGCATTTAAAGGATCCCACATGGGGAAAAAACATTGGTGCTCTGCTGAAACAGGCATGTGTTGATTGGAACCTTCTTGATCAAGATCCAGCCCTGGTGACGTACAATGTCACAAATATGGTGTTAACCGGAGTGGAAACAGAGATAACCCCTCACCTCGTGTGCTTTGCACACACCATAAATCTCAGCTTCTGAGCTTCGACTTCTGTGACTTTGAAAACATTGTGAAGCTGATGGCACCGGTCAAACTTGTGACCACCAGCATATCTGAAGACAAGCGGCCCACAATGTCAATGATTCCACCTGTAAAGGCAAAGCTTGAAAAGAACTTTGAACCATCAGATGAAGACTCTGTGTTAATCAGAGAGACGAAGCAGGCGTTCAAGAATGACTTGGAGAAACGCCACACAGGCCTGGATGATCTCTTCCACACTGCAGCAGCTCTGGACCCCCGTTTTAAGTCCCTGCCCTTCCTCTGTGACCACGATGCTGAGAGGACATTCACAGCCTTGTGGCTATAATCCGGCATATTTACGCCTGTTTTGTTTTGGCAATGCAGATGTTTATTAATGTGCACTGTCCCTATCAAATAAATAAATAAATAAACAAGCATATCAACAGAAGCAACATTCCTGCATAATGAGGTAAATCCCACAAGACACTGTCAAAATGAAAATGATTACAGTGCATTCTATCAGTTACAGTCTGCTGTGCTTTGTTGTTGTAACCAGCTGTAACCAGCAACTTCAGAAGGACTATACACATATATACACACATATTTATTTATTTATTTATTTATTTATGACAATTTCGAAAACAATTTTGTCATTATGGTAAAGAGATAAAAAAAAAGAAAGACACGCTTTTCTAAAACTGAAATACTTGTCAGTGAGGTTGGAGCAAACCACAAAGCACTCTTTGAATGAACATGTGGTCTCTCCCAAATTAATGGATGTCCCTCTTCAGGACCTCCACAGTGACAGTGCAGAGAAACACACACATCTGAAGGCTGTTCCTGATGTGTGTCTCCACTAGAACAACAGGTGTCCATAATGTAGGCTGGACAGACACACAGACACACAGCCAGCAGCCACACAGTCAGATCCAGTCCAACACAGCGTTGTGAAAGCTTTGTTGTAGCTGACAGAGATTCTCACCTGATCAACTCTCTTCACGTCTTCTTCAGACACTTTTGGAGAGAAGAAGCTGCTCTCCGTCCCTCCTCAGTCCTTCTGTCTGTCTCTGCTTGATGTGAGGACGCCGTCTCACCCTGACAACTCCCAGTCCAAGAGTCCAAGTCCATGTGGTTCAGCTCTGACACGCCCTCAGAACGTCACAGTCCATCTGAACTAAGGCCAGGCAACGTGATCTGTATGGCAGCACTCCTCAACAAGTCAATGATTGATGGACTTCCTGCTGGGCCGGAGATACCTGGAGCTGCTCATGATGTGACTGAACTGATCCTGTTTTACAAACTGTTTGAAGTGGTCTGATGAAACCTGCTCCTGTTCTCTGGTTCCACAGTCACAGCCAGTGTTTGATCCACAAGGAGAACATGGAGTTCCCTTTTCACTGCTGTGTTCAGAGAGCTGAGATCTACACATGTCCTGGGAGGCTTTCTGGCTGGTCTGGGGACGACAGCGATACCTGAACTCCACTCTGGAGGCTCAGAGACTTTAGAAAGAACAGCCATGACTGAGTCCCTGATAAGACCTGCCGCTGGAGTGTCGTCCGCAAACTTTATCAGGCTGTTGGAGGAGTGGGTGGAGACACAGTCCATGGTGGAGAGGGGGGAGAGGGGGGAGTGGCTGAGCTCAAGGTTCAAGGTGTGTCAGAGCTGAACGACATTAAACATTAACAAGAATGGAGGATTTATGATTATGGCAATTATGATTATCATTATCTTTATTCTCTCTCTCTCTCTCTCTCTCTCTCTCTCTCTCTCTCTCTCTCTCTCTCTCTCTCTCTCTCTCTCTCAACAATAAATAAGTCATTTATTGCAATTATATTCCTTCAGTACATTTTTTTACGAACCAGCCCAGTGGAAGACAACACCACCTGGCAGAGGACGCTCTCTCTGGTTCTTCTGAGCAGTTGTGGAGCAGACCAGCCTGTTTAAGCTTCCTCAGGAAGAACATCCTCTGCTGGGCTGTTTTCTCCAGGGTGGAGGTGTTTAGTGTCTGTGTCAGATCCTCAGTAAAGTGATTCCACCCTCTCTATCTCTTCTCCACTGACAGGGAGTGGGGCCTGTATGACTCTCCCGGTCCTCCTCAAGTCCATGGGGACTTCCTTTGTTTTGGTGGTGTTGAGGACCAGGATGTTGTCTGCAGTCATGCATGAAATCACACGCATATTGCATACACAAGTACATGCAAACATTGCCGAGAAACAGCAGCAAAAATGATCTGAACTTGAAGGCTGGATGCATGAAAACAGCCAGAAATAATGGGCCAACTTCCTAGTCAACAACTCAGCTCTCAATTACATTACTGTTGGGAAAACACCACACAGATCACTAAAGTGTGGACACACGTTCACAAACAGAAACCAAACATTGTACCTTTTGAGGTCATACGGTAGATTGCAGCTTTTTTTTTTTGGGGGGGGGGGGGGGGGGGGGGGGGGGTTTGCTGGTCCACTTAACCCCAAACTGCTCCCAGGGGATGGATTTAGCACTTTGCATGGCAGATGCATCTACTGATGGGTGAATGTGTGCATAAATGGTTGAATGTGATTGACAGTGTAGAAGTGCATTGTAAGTGTGGCATGTTGCATACCCAATTGTATGCAAATATCAGAGAGTAACAGCACCAAATAATCGCTACACCTCAAGGCTGGATGCATGAATTCAACTAAATGGAGTCCCAATTTCTGTTGCAAATGAAGTAGCTCTGAGTTATGTTCTTGTTGGCAAAACACCACACAGAGAACCTACAGTCTGGATGCACGTGCATCAAATCACGTGCACATTGTACTATTATGTGCGCCAACAGGTGGGAGTCACACAGCAGAAAAAGATTTTGACTTTTACCAGGCTGCTTTCCTGCTGCTGTCTGATGGAACTACTTCTTCTTCCACCTGCAGCTGTCCAGGTGTTCTCACTCAGCTTCATTCACTTCAGGGGTGTTCATGGTGCGTTCAGGGACAGCTGGGAAAAGGGAGAACTTTCTACTTCTGAAAACCCGATGCCTCTCAGTGGAATGGAATTTCTCAAAAAATACTCTCTGATTTATTTATTTATTTATTGAAACATAAAACTTGAAAAGGGGAAAAAAATACATTTAAATGAACATTAATTTATTAATTAATAATTTCTTCATTAATTTAATTTGTTCATTCACTTGTTTCTTCGTTTACTTATTTATTTATTCATTGTTTTTTTCATGTATAAAAATAGAAAATTGGAAAAACAGACATCCAAATGAACAAAACAAACCTTTTAAAGGACTTGGATTTTAACTTGAAAATCACAGAGAAGAGCTTTTATTCTGTGGATGGAAGAAAGCAAAAGCAGCCACAGCTTAGCTGATTGCGTGAAGTGTAAATGTGAACCTAAACTCTGCTTTTCATCCAGTTTTTCACATTTTTCCTTAAAATCAGGACTGACTTCATGAGTCTGTTACAGAGATGGACTATCTGAATGTTCTCATTCAGTTCCCTTCACTCATTTAAATGATGTATTTTTCAAACATTTCTCAGAAAAACATAACATATAAACATTACTGGATGGTGAATTGTTTTGCACACGCATGCATACCTGAAGGACTTTTCTTGCTTCTTTACTTAAAATGTAAAAAAGCTGCTAAATCTTTCTGATAAATGAGTAAATATATTAATTACATGCATTTAAAAAAATTCCAAATGGATGGTAATTATGCTATTTAAAATCCATGAAGATCTGGGATGAACTGTGTCACTGACAGCTTTGCTTCAAGTTGGGATTCTGGAACTCATGTTCCTGATATCATTAAAGCAAGTTCCACCTGCAACCCCCACCACTGCGCAGTGGGTGGAGCAGTGGAGCAGCCTGTGCTGGAAGCCAGAGTATTCATTGGTGGTATTGATTGTAGTTCATAGTTATTGATCCGTCTCCTGTGTGAAAACTCTTTGGCTGTGGTCGGCGGTCGTTACTGGTAAAAACACGCCGCTGCACCCGCTCCACCCTTTCCAACCTCTCCACCTTGCAGGAGCCTTGTCCAGCAGCCACTGTGGTCAACCTGAGGTGAAAGGTGGAGTTTTCAGAATAAAACAGGGGGAGGTGGAGGAGCTGGCGGAGACGCAGCACTGCAGGACGCCTGCAGACAGAGGGCGCTGTGGACATGTACAGCTCTGTGCAGCAGAGACGGGAAGAGAGGAACTCTGCTCACTGAGTTCTGGCTGTTTTTAAAACCACTCATTTTAATTAAAATGTTAAAGTTTAACCAAGTAAGGATACGCGATGAACTCAGAATTTTTAAAGGGGACATATTATGCTTTTTCACTATGTGAAGACTTTCTTATAGTAATATGTGTTGCTATGGCCTCATTATGATGTTCAAATTTGTAAATTGTCTGTGTCCTCCCTGTCTTGCTTCACCACATTTTGTGAAAATGCCTGTTGAAACGGTCGAGTTTGTGTTTGGTCCGCGTATCCTGAAATAAGCGGATTTAATTCCTCCCATTGACTGTGCCCCCGCCATGTGTGTGTGTGTGAGAGAGAGAGTGGGACAGACGCGTTCATGTGCATACCTGGAAGCAGGCTCAGAAACAGCCTGTTCTGAGGAGGACTGGTCAGAGCGACTTTTTAGACCGCTGAAACTCTGAACATAGGATGAATTTGGGGCGAACAAACTCAAATACTATGTTTTTTGGGCTTCTGAGACTGATATGACGTGACTGAAAAATAGCATAATATGTCCCCTTTAAGCAGTGATGTATTAAATCTCAAGGTTTCAGTTGGTGATTTTTTTTCTCGGTGGTTTATGGAAGGTGTTTGAGTTCTCCTTTGCAGCCATGGCTGCCATCTGACTGAACGGGTGTGGAAGGAAGCAGAAATATTCTCACGTAAAAACATGTAAGTGACCACTTAAAATTGTAAAACAGATGTAGAACAACTTTCTGCGCTCACTTAAATGCTTGACATGCATGTGTGGCAAGAGCAGGGTGAAGCTGTTTTAATTGCTGTTGACAATGCCACCAGAGGAATTGCACTCCAGGAAATCCCAACAGTTATCCAGGTCACACAGGTTTAAAAGATACTGCCGGGGGAAAAGATGTTCCAATGAAAACAAGTTTATGAACAAAGATTGAACAAAATGAAAGTAGAACGAAGGTCACACACCAGCTGGGCACATGCTAGACTGGAAAATCAGAGAAAGAAAGGAGGAGGACAGGGCCGAGGTTTACCATGCAGCAGGGAAATCGAAGAAAATGAGGATTGTTAAATTAATCACCCGTGAAAGCAAATACACTCAAAATCGAATCAAGAAAAATGTGGGCCACACTCTGCCCACAGCACCTGGCAACTAAAGAAAATCCAACATTAATACAATGAATATACTTAAGGATATAAACACTGTTGTGGATGAAAATTAAATATTCACATCTCTCTGCTCTCATCTTGGATGGAATAAAGCTGCCAATCACTCCCCCCTCCGTCTCCTCTTTGCTGTTTGCTCCTGAGCCTCTGACCCAGCCAGAAGAGCTGAGGAGGAAAATTCAATATTCACATGAATCAAACAACCAAAAAAAAAAAAGAACAGAGGACAGTTGATATACAGGACAATTAACCAAATAAACCTGACAAACCAACTGAATGGAAGAAGGAAACACAGACGGAACTTAATGAGTTCTGAGAGAAACTAATTAAGAAAGACAAAGAAAGACAGGAAAAGCAGCAGTCTTGCTCTTGGTCTGAAACAAAGGTTTCTAGAAAAGTCCATCTGAGGCTAAATCCCTCAGGGGGCTGACCCTACGATCTTACCAAGACTGGAACCTTTGTCACCAAATGGAGGCTGACTAGAGAACTGTCCTGGGAGAAGATCAGTGGCTCTACTGTGGCTCCAACAGGGACCAGGTGAGCTGACTGTTCCTGAAAAAAGGAACATATCATCCTTGTTCACTGCTGAGCTGATTTCAGGACAACTTCTCCACCTGTCCTACAGAGGGAGCTGTTTCAACACTTTGACCCGGAGGCCAGCCTCACTGAGCTCATGGAGACACACATGACTTGAAAGTAAACATAGCGCTGTCCTTGGTGCTGAAGTAGTATACTGAGCATAGTCAGTGGAAATGGATTTCTGACACACGCACACACACACACACACACACACACACACACACACACACACACACACACACACACACACACACACACACACACCCTGGGAGCAGTTTGGGGTTCAGTGGACCAGGAAAACAATTCAGATCTGCTGTATGACTATGAAAGGCAGCACGTTATTTTATTCTTCTCTTACTTGGTTGTGTTAAAGCACCGAGCCTTGAGGTGCACGGACATTTCTGCTACTCCCATCAGTGATTCCCTACTCTACACCAATGTATGATGTACAGCGTGCAACAATATAGGCTAAGATAAGAAGACTTTTTTTTTTTTTTTCAGCTGCACCACATTAACATTTCAGGTGGAATCTGTGCTGTGAACTGATACCTGATGTGCATAACTCAACCACTTGACCAGTGACTGACAAAACTTCATTTTGTCAACATGTTAATTTGCAGAGGCGCCACAAAACTAGTGTTGCCTCGACGGAACGCTCTCAATTCTCTTGGTTACCTTGTCAAAAACAACCTGGATGGTTCAACAGAAACACATGGTTCACCTGTCAAAGATCACATCTCTTCCTGAACAGTTCACTCAGGTGGCAAAACTACTTTTTTTTCAAAGAAATGGTCATTTCCCATAATGTGTGAGCACTGACAGTCAAAATGTTTAGATAATTGGTTGTTAATGCAGAGGAGCAATGAAATATTCCACCTCTACCTTTCTGCCTGAGCCCAGTCCTTCATTCACAATGAATCATGTAACTTTGTTTTTTTTGTTCTTTTTCTGGAAGTTTGTCCATATTGTTTTGAGAATGTAATTTCTGTTTGAAGAAATGAGCCAAATCAATGGAGAAAAACAAATATATAATATTTTAGGGTTTGTTCAGTGGTCTTTCCTTTAATAACTTCAGTTTTTGTTTTTACCATGGCAGGTGGACAAAAATGTCGACAGGATGAAAGATGAAGAAACCCTGTCAAAGTATATTCCTCATTTTGAGATCATATGGAGACCAGGTTTACACTTTCTGCTGTTTTCTCCTGTTCCAGTTTCAAGCAGTTTTATTTTACTGACAAACTGCTGTCAGTTTCAGAATGATTTTATTGTATGTAGAGTATCATTGACAACAAAAATTAGATTTTTTTTCAACAGATTATTGCCACACAGGTGTAAGATTCAGATAAACCAGTTGACATCAACCTTTATGGGGTTATGTCTGACATCTTGGTTGATTTGATGTGAAAATCTAAATATCTACAAAATGATTCACATTCAGGCATTTATGGAGACTGTCCTTTTATTTTATTGAATGTGTGGCACAGAACATGACTTAACGGTGGTTTGACCTTTCTGAATAAACTCAGCAGTATTAAATAATGTCTTTTTCACCTGACCACAACAGTGTAAGTTAAGCATGGAAAATGGATCATTTCTTAAAGAAACTGTGGATATCTATGAAGCATATTTGGACTTATGCAAACATCCCACATTAAAATCGAACACGTTCATTTGTTCCAATGCATCCATGGTATGAATCATGCAACAGTAACACAATAAAATGAAACAATCAGAAAACGGGTTTGTATGAAACACTGGAAATGGAAATGTGCTCAACACAGCAGGCTGCACTTTGTAAAAATGGCTGTAGTATTTGCAGTCACGTGACCCGGGAGTTGGCAACTGGAGGACCGCAGTCCACGTTCGGTGTTTTTTACCGTTGAAAATGTCAACTGATAAGGAGAGTAGGGACATTGTTGTGTTGTCACATCAAGTGGACAGTCTTGACGTAACACACAAAGACCGATACCGGGAGAAAATACATATTTCAGGCTTGCAGCATGACCCGTACTTAATGCCAGCCGCCTGTTCCAGCCATGCACGGCTGAGACTCAAGAACTGCCCGATCTGGAGAACGCCGACATTTACTGTTCTCTAATCGACAGTTGTTCGGCACAAAAGCAGTCATGAAGGTGTACAAGAGCCTGGATTCCTACAAGTATTTTGTTTCCGGCTTTGTGGGAGCACAGGGACTAATCAGCAACACGGACAACGTTCTTGAAAAGTCTAAGGTGCGTCGATCTGCTAACTTACACGTCAATGTTAAACTCCAGGGCAGAATGGACTTGCTAATCATGGAAGTCATTTAACCCGTTCGGCCCGAAGGAACCCTGTACCGCGTCCATCAGCTGTCTGCTCCACTTCAAAATGTGTAAAATGTGACTAAAATGCTGTGAGGATGTTTTCATTCAATTGTGTTTCAAACAAGAAGCCTTAATCTCACTGACTGATGCTCCAGCTGCACTTTGACGGCCGACTGTTTGTTTGATCACAACTTTAAAATCCATTTGCAACAATTCGACAGGCCCCCCTCACCCGCACCTCCAGACTTAAAACACAACACAACGCAAGATCTGTTTGCTCCACTCCAACATGTTGGTTATCATATGAAACTAAAAAATCTACACTTTGGGGGAGGGGCTCGGATCTGGGCTCTGGGATGGCCGCCGGCTGACTGGGCCCTGAGGGCCTCTCTGGCCTGCTTCTGGCCCTCTCAGGGGTCAGAGGTCATATTTGCATGAAACACTATCACTATCACATTTGCATGATCACGCTGATCTTTAATCACTCTTCACATTCTGCCTGTGGACTCAATTACCTTGTTTTCTTGCGGTGGGTTAGACTAATGGTGATCTGTAGTAGGGCTCTCCTGATGCTCTGGTGCAAATTTATACTCAATTTCTCAGTTTGCACGCCCCCAGTTTACTATTAGCTATATTCTCAAAAAAAAGAAAAAAAAAGATTTGTGGTATCCTTGCACTTCCTTCCCTCTCTACACCCCCTTTTGCTGTTATGGCCTTGTCTGTTCACTGGTCTGTTTCTTCCACTTTTTGTTTCTTTCATTTTTCTGTCCCCCATATCTTATGTCCTTACCGTTTTGTGGTCATTTTCCATCTATCCACGCTCTCCTCTGACCAAAATTAGAGGCATAATCCTCTTGAAAATATGAAAGAGCGACATGCGCCTGAATGTTTGTTGTCACTCCAACATGGTGGCGACTGCCCGGTGTGCATTGCAAGGCCAGGTGTGTGACGTCAGCTGCAAATACGCTATTGTGACAACGATTTTGCAAGATGGGGGTTAATCTGATTGTGGTAGCTGTGCTCTCATTAAGACCTCAGCTGTCTGTATGGTGTGGTTGTCTCAGCAGCATTATGGACAATGTCAAGATTAAGGTTGTCCATGACCAGAACACAGAGCTTGTGAAGATCTTGATCACAAAGTCAGCTTTCCAAAGACAAATGTTCTCTTCCAAGATGATGCTAACTCGGTCATAGTACACTGGCTGGATTGAACTCTCATGCTTGGTAAAGTTCTGTGACATGATACATGCGGAATTGTTTCCCATGGATCACGTCCATTGGTGCCTTGCTGGATCAGCTGAGTGTTCCACATTCTCATCACAATGTCCAGTTCCTGATGTGAAAAAAAAAGACACAAGACGTCAGTGAGTAAAAGTGAATGAGTGAGTAAATAAAAGTGAGTTAAACTCAGAAAGAATGTGACTGAGTGAATTCACAACAGGAGATGCTACCTTTATGACATTAAGAAAGCAGAACTGGACATGACATTCAATCTGTCACTATTTTCTTTCTCGTCATTGTCAGTGTTAAAGGTGCTGTAGGCAGGATTCAGCATCTCCGCCATCTTGCTTAGGGTTACCTAAGCAAGATGGCGATTTGACCCATCTAAGATGGCGATTTGAAACCCAGCACAGCCAATCCTGTCCTGTTTTCTCTGACATCACGCCCTTACGCAAGTTAAGCCCCTCCCACAAGAACGTGCAATGAACGCCCCTCGACCAATCACGGTCAGAGCCTCATGGGCTCTTCTGATTGGTCAAAGATACCTGGAGCTGTCGAGATTCCTTTTCAGCTCAGAACAGAGACAGATGGAAACGCTGCGCCCTTGCAGTAGTGCAGTTATGCTACACTCCTAAAGGATTATCAATGGATACTCTAACATTTAATCCAAAGAAAACACAGAAAAATTAGCATTGACTAGCAAAATCCTGCCTACAGCACCTTTAAGTGCATGTTACTTGGCTATTAGTGTGTACATTTGGAGCAGGTCGACCAGGTGTGAATGGGTGTGTTTGTGTTTTGAGCTATGCTCTTATGCTATCATTTGTTTTCATTACCTCTCATGATAAAACTTGAAAATCAAGACAAATATTGGAATGAAAGGAAGCAGAAATGAATAAGACCCGTGTCAATCCTTGCCACTGAAGTTACCCACAGATTAGAACTAGTTCCTCTCTTTTTATTATTCTTACAGGTCACATGTTTGTCTGCATGCACAAAGCAGCAAGAAAACAGCAGTTTTTTTTATTTTTTTCATACACACATAAGCTTACATTTTATTATTACATATACATACATACATAAAGCTTATCTGGTGAATTTGGTCTGGTTGTTCCAGTTCGTTGGATTGGATAAAGGCTGCAGCGGCTCCACTGCAGCTCCTCCTGCTCCAAAACACAGACAGCAGTCTGGGTCAGACATCTGGACCTTGCACAGTGATGTGCACACGGAGCACATCATGGTGAACGATTGTGATTTCCATGCCCGCCATAAGATTGTTTTCTTGAGCCAACAAGAAAAAAAACTTGAGATCAATCTGTCCCCTCACCCCAACCGGAATAGCAGAAAGCCACCACCTCTGAGCCTGGTTCTGTAGGTTTCTTCCATTTCAAAGCGAGTTTTTCCTTTTCAGTCTATAGTGCTTGCTCATGTGGATCGTTAGGGTTTTCTCTGTAAGACTGCTTAGAAATGACTGTGTTGTATTTGGCGTTGTATAAATAAAGCTGAATTGAATTGAGAAACGAGGGCCACAGAGAGTAAACATAGTGCTGTCCATGGTGCTGAAGGAACAACTGAATATGGTAACCAAGTACTGTATGTGCAGCGTAAACATTTAAAAACAGGATGCTTCTTGCTGATATCGTGACAAATAGAAATCAGCACAGCAATGAAAAGTGACTTAATGATGTGCCTTTATTAGTTTGTGAAAGAACATCTCATGTAGCATGACAACAAAACAACAAACAAAAAAAAAATAACCACAAGGTGGAACAAAATACAAATCACATTTGTGACACTTTTTTTTAAAGCTCCTCCCACATTCTTATAGACCCCTCCCACCTTCACATAAAATCCTCCCGACTTCTGATAGGCTCCTCCTCCTCCCTGCTGTCAGAGACAAAGACCCTCCTTCCTACAGAGGACACAGACTCACTGACGAACCAGAGAAGTAGGGTACAAGTCGTGATAGAAGTCCAACTCCAAATCCAAGTCTAAATCCGGCATACAGAGGTTGAGTGAACGTGGTGTTGAAGGTGTAGAGGTGGATCAGAGAGTCAGAGGAGACTCTGAAGAAGGACAGAGAGCCAGCAGGACAGTCCACATACACTCCAACTCGATTTGAGGAGGGGGAGGAGGAGATGAAGGTTTCTCTGTTATTGTAATAGACAGAGTAACCTCCATCAGAGCAGATCAGACTCCAGGACTGATGATTCGCACCAAACCTACACTCGTCACTGCGTCCTTTCCTTCTAATTCCTCTGTAACTCACTGATATATAAACCTTTCCACTCCACTCAACCTCCCAGTAACATCGACCACTCAGAGCATTTGTAGAGAGCAGCTGATAGTAGATATCAAATCTGTCTGGATGATCAGGATACGGCTGCTCTTCCTCCACATGTGTCACCGTCCTGTTGTTGTTGGACAGTTTGAGCTTTCTGTTCATCGAGTTTTCATCCACTTCAAGTTGAGAGAAATCTGATGGAGAGAAAAACTGAAACGTTCTGATCTAATACATGTTATGGATTTGTTTGATGAGGACACTTTTTGTCACATTTCTCTTGTCAGTAATGTTTGAATTTAAAGTTTTGATTGAAAGACAAACGGACAGTGATGAGTCCAACTTACACTTCCTCAAAGCAGGTTTGAGCCTCTGCTGTCCACCATGGTCCACCCTGCAGGCAGAGAGACAGTCAGACAGGAAGACAGGTGATTGGTCAAGACACAAGCCCATGAGGAGCTCCTGTTGTGTGTCCATACCTGAGAGTCTCCAGTGAGCAGTGTGGATCCTCCACTGCCGCTGACAGCTCCTTCACTCCTGAGTCTCCTGGATGGTTGTAGCTCAGGTCCAGCTCTCTCAGATGGGAGGACTTGGATCTCACAGCTGAGACCAGAGAAGCACAGCCTTCCTCTGAGACCAGACACCCTGACAGACTGGAGACACAAACATGGCTGCATCAAGTCAAGAAGGAAGAAGGAAGATCCTCCACATGATCAAGCAGCAGCTGGATCCTGACCTGAGAGCTTCCAGTTTACAGTGAGGACTCTCCAGTCCAAGAGACAGACGCTTCACTCCTGAATCCTGCAGGTCGTTGTTACTCAGGTCCAGATGTGTCAGACTGGAGGACTGAGAGCTGAGGACTGAGGACAGAGCTCCACAGCTTCTCTCTGACAGACCACAGCAGCTCAACCTGAAGAAGAAGCAACAATGAAAACCACATCAGTGTTAGTCATGGACTCAGTTCTACATCTCTGACTTGGAGCATCACAAACACAGTGAGCTGTGGTATAATAGTGGAGAAATTAAAAAGAGAGGAGAGCATCTCATTGCCTCCTTTCACAGAATTCCAGCTCAGTTCCATGTCAATTTCAAAATCTGCAACTGACTGTTACATTATTTCATGACTTTGCTCCCCCCTACATGACACAATTTCGAAACAGATATGATCCTTCCATGCCATTAAGATCTGGAGACTGAGCTCTAATGGTCGCCCACAGATTTGACAAGGTGACAAAGGCTGACCAAACTCCCCAGAGTCCCCAAGATTATGGAATTCTCTGCCACTTGAAGTATGAGTCAACGTCCCTGACCATGAGCAAGTACCCCGGAGCCCTGGTGTTTTACTTGGGCGACTACAACAACTGTCGATTGGACAATGTGCTGCCATCTCTCCCATCAGTATGTTCATGTTCCCACAAGGAGGGGAAATACCTTGGACTTGTGTTACGGGAATATAACAGACGCTTTCACTGTCCGCGCTCATCCACCCCTGGGATCCTCTGATCACAATGTTTTGGTCTTTCTTCCTCTGTACAAACAAGAACTGAAGCGCACTACGCCACAGATCCACAGAGCTGCGCAGTGGTCGGAGGGCGCAATTGCATGCCTTCAAGGCTGCCTGGCATGCACGGACTGGAGCGTATATGACAGTGATTTGGATGAACGAGCATCTGTTGTAACGGATTATATAAATTTTTGTGTTAATAGCTGTATCCCCATGGTAACCTATAGGACATTTCCGAATTCTAAACCTTGGATTACATCTCATATTAGAAGAAGACTGATGGAAAAACATAGGGTATTTCAACAGAAGGATTGGGCCTCACTCAGAATGATTGACAGACAGATTAAAAACGACAGTCCATTCTGCTGTATTGTTCTTCCTGTTTTTACACTATGCTGTCAGTCTCCAATAGAAAAAAAAAAACTCCTTAAAATCACTCACACAGCATCTAAAATAATCTGCTCTCCCACACCAAACATTTCAGAACTGAATGACAGAGCAAGAGCCCGGCTTGCCAAATCAATAGTTTCAGACACAGATCACCCTCTTCATAACTTCTTCCAGCTCCTCCCCTCCGGGCGCAGATATCGGACTCTTAAATGTAGATGGGCCCCTTTTAACAAGAGTTTTGTTGCATCTGTTATTGCTGTACTGAACAAGGTACCTCGCTGACTTACTTGTCAATCTATGTTAAATGCTGTTTGTTGTTCTTTGTTGTATATTCTCTGTTTTGCAATTGTCTTACTGTCTTACTTGTGGTGTATGTGATGGTGTCCATAACATCTTGAACTGCCATGAAAGGCTGTGCAAACAAATTTCCCTTCACGTGATCATAAAGATCGATCTATCTATCTATCTATCTATTTATCTATCTATCTATCTACCACATTCAAAGGTAAGGTCAAGAACTATTGTTGTTCATTTTAAAAGAATTCCTTGATCTCAAAGTCATTTTTTTTTTTGTCATTTTTACTCTGTAAAGCACTTTAGAACTGTGTTTAGTAAAGTGTTGTACAGATATAGTTTCAGTGTTTTTAAGATAATTCTATGCTATGCTGATGACACTCAACTCTATCTCAAGGTCACCCCCTCCTCCACGCCCCCTATCTTCTGTCACTCAGCTGGACTCCTGCCTGGAGGAGATAAAGGCTTGGATGAGCGAAAACGTGTTACAGCTGAACAGCTCCAAAACAGAGGCCATTCATATTGCCACTCCTCACCAGCTCAGTTTCTCTGTCATTTCCTCTGTCTCCTTTCTCGGCCACAACTTTCCCCTTTCTCCCTCGGTCACTAATTTGGGTGTCAGATTTCACCCCCATCTTAGTTTTGATCATCATATATCTCACGTTTGCAAAACCTCCTTCTTTCACCTCCGTAACATTGCCAAGCTCCGGCCATCTCTCTCCCGTCCCGCTGTAGAGAAGCTCATCCATGCCTTTGTCTCCTCCAGGTTGGATTACTGTAACGCTCTTCTCATCAGTACCCGGGCAGCACTATTCTGAACATACTGAAGCCTTTGGAGGCTCTTGCCCGGGATCCTGATGAGGGTGCGTAAACATGACCACATCACCCCCATCTTTTGCCACCACTGCCTGCACGGTGCAGCCCACACCTATCTCACTGAACTCCTCCACCCACACACTTCAACGAGAACCCGGTCAGGCCAACTGCACCGTCTGTGCCCGCCCAGGACTCGGCTCAGGACCATGGGCGACAGGGTCTTTGAGGCTGCTGCTCCCTGTCTGTGGATGCTCTGTCCGACCACCTCAGGGCTCCACAGACGGTGGACTCCTTCAAAAAAGGACTGAAAACCTTTTTGTCTCACATTGCAATTCCTCAGAGATTTTATTGGTCATTGTTTTTACTTTTTTTTTTTTTTACTGTTTATGCTATCGTGCTGTTTTCTGTTCTTTTCTGTTTTTATTGTTGATTTTATTATTTTCTTGACTGTGCACTTTGACATCTGTCATCAGATGTAAAGTGCATTATAAATAAAATCCATTAATATTATTAATTTACAGACATTGTAAAGCTGTGATGAGGCAAACAGACAGTTGTGAATTTTATAAAAATGACCACGTTGGAACCTGAGAGTCTCCAGTGAGCAGTGTGGATCCTCCACTGCCGCTGACAGCTCCTTCACTCCTGAGTCTCCTGGATGGTTGTAGCTCAGGTCCAGCTCTCTCAGATGGGAGGACTTGGATCTCACAGCTGAGACCAGAGAAGCACAGCCTTCCTCTGAGACCAGACACCCTGACAGACTGGAGACACAAACATGGCTGCATCAAGTCAAGAAGGAAGAAGGAAGATCCTCCACATGATCAAGCAGCAGCTGGATCCTGACCTGAGAGCTTCCAGTTTACAGTGAGGACTCTCCAGTCCAAGAGACAGACGCTTCACTCCTGAATCCTGCAGGTCGTTGTTACTCAGGTCCAGATGTGTCAGACTGGAGGACTGAGAGCTGAGAACTGAGGACAGAGCTCCACAGCTTCTCTCTGACAGACCACAGCAGCTCAACCTGAAGAAGAAGCAACAATGAAAACCACATCAATGTTTGTCATGGACTCAGTTCTACATCTCTGACTTGGAGCATCACAAACACAGTGAGCGGAGGATGTCAAGACACTCCTCTCCAGTTGAAAGTCTCCTGAAAACATTAATTTGTGGTTTTAATTTCTGGATAATTGTGGAGACAATGTCAAGATGCTACAATGTTACATTCAGATATTCTACAGATGTGAGTAAGAAAAAAGGGAGCAGTGGAACTGATTTAACAATTATGTTTGAACCTGAGAGACTTCAGTGAGGAGTGTGGATCCTCCACTGCAGCACAAAGAAGTTCCACTCCTGAGTCTCCTGGATGGTTGTTACTCAGGTCCAGATGTGTCAGACTGGAGGACTGAGAGCTGAGAACTGAGGACAGAGCTCCACAGCTTCTCTCTGACAGACCACAGCCGCTCAACCTGAAGTAGAAGCAACAATGAAAACCATTTTAAATGCTTGTCATGGACCCTGTCCTCCATGTATGATGATGAGGTTCGTACAGAGCTTTGTTGGAGGCTTTGACCACTGGCAGTAGCCTCAGGAGAGCCTCCTCTGAAGCAGAGTATTTCTTCAGGTCAAACTCCTTCAGATCTTCTTCTGATGACAGTAAGATGAAGACCAGAGCTGACCACAGAGCAGGAGACAGTCTATCTGTGGAGAGACGTCCTGATCTCAGGGACTGTTGGATCTCCTCCACCAGAGAACCATCATTCAGTTCATTCAGACAGTGGAACAGATTGATGCTTCTCTCTGCAGACAGACTCTCACTCAGCTTCTTCTTGATGTACTGGACTGTTTCCTGATTGGTCTGTGAGCTACTTCCTCTCTGTGGCAGCAGATCTCGAAGGAGACTCTGATTGGTCTCCAGTGAAAGACCCAGGAGGAAGCGGAGGAACAAGTCCAGGTGTCCATTTGGACTCTTCAAGGCCTCGTCCACTGCTCTCTGATGGACATGGTTGAGGTTTAATTCAGGTTTCTGCTGCCACAGGTTTGACCACCAGGAGGTCTGTTGATCTTCATCCAGAAGATTAATTGCAGAGTTGATGAAGGTCTGATGGACATGAAGAGCAGCCAGGAACTCCTGAAAGCTCAGATGGATGAAGCAGAACAAAATGCCCCGATGTGTGCCTTTCTCCTTTTTAAAGATCTTTGTGAACAGTCCAGAGTACATTGAAGCTGCTTTTACATCAATGCCACACTCTGTCAGGTCAGCTGGATAGAAGATCAGGTTTCTTTTCTGCAGCTGATCAAAAGCCAGTTTTCCCAGAGACTCCAACATCTCCCTGCTCTCTGGATTCCAGGTTTCATCTATGGGAGGTCCTTCTTCATACTTGACATTGTTCATTTTGGCCTGGACCACCAGGTGACGGATGTACATCTCAGTCAGGGTCTTGGGCAGCTCTCCTCCCTCTCTGCTCTTCAGCTCCTCCTCCAGAACTGTAGCAGTGATCCAGCAGAAGACTGGGATGTGGCACATGATGTGGAGGCTTCGGGAGGTCTTGATGTGGGAGATGATCCTGCTGGCCTGCTCCTCCTCTCTGAACCTCCTCCTGAAGTACTCCTCCTTCTGGGGGTCGGTGAACCCTCGGACCTCTGTCACCATGTCCACACAGTCAGCAGGGATCTGATTGGCTGCTGCAGGTCGTGTGGTGATCCAGAGGCGAGCAGAGGGAAGCAGTTTCCCCCTGATGAGGCTTATCAGCAGAACATCCACTGAGGTGGACTCCGTAGCATCAGTAAGGAAATCAATGCGGCGGAAGTTCAGTGGGAGTCGACACTCATCCAGACCGTCAAAGATGAAGATCACCTGGAATTCTTCAAAGTTGTGGATTCCTGCCTTTTTAGTTTCACTGAAGAAGTGATGAACAAGTCCCACCAAGCTGAACTTCTCCTCCTTCAGCACATTCAGCTCTCTGAAGGTAAATGGAAATATGAAGTTGACATCCTGGTTTTCTTTGTCTTCAGCCCAGTCCAGAGTGAACTTCTGTGTCAGGAATGTTTTCCCAATGCCAGCCACTCCCTTTGTCAGCACTGTTCTGATTGGTTGAGATCTTCCAGGTGGGGCTTTGAAGATGTCTCCTGGTCTGATGCTTCTTTCTGCTCTGTCTGCTGTCCTGGATGCTGCTTCAATCTGTCTGACCTCATGTTCCTGATTGACCTCTTCAGTCCCTCCCTCTGTGATGTGGAGCTCTGTGTAGATCTGGTTCAGGAGGCTGCGCTTTCCGACTTCATCCACACCCTCAAACACACACTGGAACCTCTTCTTTAGAATGGACTTGAGTTGTTCCTGACACTTGTGAGACATCGCTGAACATAGAGTCTTGTGATGACTGACCTCCCCTATTTTTTTTAACAGAGAGAAAACAAAAACATTTTCAGTCACATCTGAATTGCACTAAAATAAGTCTTGGTGTGTTGATAATCAGGTGGGTGATGGAGGCTGTCAGGTCATGTGTCATTTTCATTTGCTGCCTTCAAAGGCAATAATTGATGTAGTAAAAGAAAACAAATATACTTGGCCTAAAAAAACATGCTGTTAGAGTTCTTTTTTTTTTTTTGTTTGTTTCAGGAGAGCCTTTGACACATTCAGTCACACAACCCTACTCCTCAAACTTCAACTATCTGGTATCGGGGGTTTGCTGGGAAACATCAGAAACATCATTATTGTATCAGAAATATCAGAAAAAAACCCCAGCAATTCTTGTTGTTTCCTCCAGGGCTCCGTTTTGAGACCCAAACTTTTTAAGGTCTGTATTATTGACATATTGAATTACTAAATTACTAAACTCAAACTCAATTACTAAAACTCCTACTCTGTGCTGGAAACGCCAACATATTTTATTGTAGTGGCAATCATATGAACTCATGAACATGGTTAATGAGGGATTATTATACATTTTCGTTAAATCCAAATAAGACTAAGGAAATGATCTTCGGAAAACCCATTTCAGAAGCACAGATAATGATTGCTAGTGTACTAATCAAAAACGAAAATGAGAATACATTTCTCGCAATTTTAACAGACAGTAAATTATCAATCATGGAGAGCCACATCAGACACATAAAAAAAAAAAAAAAAATCTCTGCTCCTTGGTGCTTCCATACTTCATATATTGCTTTTGGGGAGACGGTTAGCAATGTACAAGTAATCTACTTATAGATACAAGCACTGGATGATTCATAACGTTGGATTCCTAGAACGCACAATATGTTATTTCAATCAAAGCTATTAAAATTCCCTGATCATGTAAAATATTTTGGATTACAGTCAAGTGGGCCCAAATCCAAGTCTACCCCGACCAACTCAGCCCCGGTCCCAGGATACAGCCAAGTCGGCACACAGCATGTGCCGACTTGGCTTGGGGCCATCTTGGCTGTACCACGAGACCGGGGCCGAGTTGGATTTGGGCCGACTTGACTGTATTCCAAATATTTTACACCTATATTTATCCTAAAATGTTTAAAAAAGTAATGTACAAAAATTCCTCATAAATCAGGCGTGAGCTCATACATTGAGGGGATATGGGAATTTCTCAATACCTAAATTTAGATCCACTCACAAAATATTTTTGTGTCTGTACATGGAGTCAAACTTTGTAACAGCACACAAAAGCAATCGTAAAACACTCACAAATTTAAGCTGCAACATAAGCATGTGGTCCGGTCACAATATAAAGAAAGTGGGTCCTGATACTCATGCCACATCTGTAATCTTTCATGTAGTAATGACATTTTTGGGGTTTTTTCCACAAGTTACTGCGTGTGGTCCATCATCTGGGTATTGTTGTTCTTGTTTTGAGTTGACAACAAGAAGTATTTGAAAATTTACTGTCAAGTGAATGATGAGGACTTTGGGGTGGAATTAAACTTTTCTTTTTTTTTTTTCTTTCACCTACTCCCTTTTGAGCAAAATTGAAAAAAAAAAAAAAAATAAAATATTGGTGTGGTAGGTTTTATTGTTGTCAATCAAAGGCATATAAGTTATTGATTTAGCTCTGTGCAGGCCTTTTGTATTAGGAATGTTATTTATTTGCTTGAAATGAATAGATGAAAATGAAATAAAATGAAGTTCATCAAATAAGCAAGATGAACAAGAGAAAAACAAAAAGCAGAGATCAGCTTGCAGTTTTGCTTGTCAGGGTTCATCTCTGTAATGAACGATCAATGTCAGTTCTGACACCATCAAGTTTTAATGCTTCCAGGACTTACCTCCAGGTTCTGGGATGTTTTTGGAGTGTTTCTCCCATACACCCATCATCTTCATTTTCTCGAAAACCATCTTCGTGACTTCAAGAGCATGATTGCTGTAGGCGTGGCACATCTCATCCACTGTGTTTTGTCTGTCCAATTTCTCCAGTTTACTCTTTGGTATTGATTTGAACCCTTCAAGGACTCCATCTTGCCACAAATACCACTGGAACCTTTCAAAGTCTTCATGTCCCAAATCATCCAGAATTCCCAGGAGGACTTCTGGAGTTGAGCTCATCTTTGACCTTATAAAGAGTCTGATTTATTTCAATAAACTTTCATACTGTATTCAGACTCCTTGAAAAGACCATGGTGAGGTGTTGACATGCTTTAATTCAGGTGAGATGTTTGACTCTGAAAAACACAGAACAAGAATCCTCATAAGCTCCATCTCAGCCATCCTGTTGTTTCAGGTTCAGTTTTATCATTTACAATGCCAAATTGTATTTGTCTGGAACTACCAGCAATTTAATTACGCTGTCATATTCTTGATAACACCAAGTGTAGACCAGAAGTTAAAGACCTGGAGTCAGAGGTCAGAGATCAGAAGTCAAAGATCAGGCATCAGAGATCAAGAGTCAAAGATCAGGAGTGAACAAGATGAGAAGTAAAAGACCAGAAGTCAAAGGTCAGACCTCAGAGATCAGGAGTCAGACTAGGGGCTCTATTTTTGTAGACCAGGCACAGCAACTGGGATGTATCCAGGTAATTTTGCATTTTTACTGGACAACGTTATCTGATGCGACATGGCACATCCAAGCCTCTGCCTCTCCCACTGATACAAGTGGCAAAGAGGGAGGAGAGAAAGCCCAGCTGAGTGTAATATTCACCAAGGAAATGAATGCCCCTCTTTCCCTTCAAAATGCATTGTGGGTGAGGCGCAGTTCTAATGTCACCTCGCCACCACCATGGACCAAGACATCCGTGGCTGCAGGCAGCAAAACTTCTCCCCGGAGGAACCTGATGTGCTGGCTCAGGAGCTCAAAGTACCACAATATATGGGAATGCAAACAGACCTCCAAGGGCAGATGATGCAAAAACATCCAGGGAGGAAGTTCTTAATCCTGGTAATCAAGTTTGTACAAAACCGAAGATTTGAGATAGTTTGAATAAACTGTCCGTCTCTCCTCCATTGACTGCAACAGCATTAGGCTGGCCAAGTGCCTCTTCCCGCAGTGTGTGCATGTGTGTGTCAATAAAGATTTACGATAATCATAAATTACTGTTAATATTTTATATTTGATGTTGTTCAACTCTGACACACCATCTGAATCAAATCTGTTTCAATCTGAGCAGTAAAGACACACACACACACACACACACACACACACACACACACACACACACACACACACACACACACACACACACACACACACACACACACACACACACACTTGAAGGATGTTCCTGAAGATAATTACTTACACTTAAAGGGCAACTCCGGTTTTTTGACACATGGACCTTATTTCTAGGTGTGTCATGCTCATATACTCACTCAGACAAATATCGTGCAGCTCGGAGTCCTTCAGAAGTTATTTAGATCCAACCGATTTAGCAGGGGCCACGGCAGGGGAGCTTCAGCGCAGGACATAATCTCTGCAAAATCGCTAATTTCGGCTATATTTTTTCATCCATCGCCAGTGTTATCAATAAGTCAGCTCGTCTACCATCTTCAGGTGGATCAGCTGACAGTTTTCGCTAACTTAGCCACAATTAGCTCGGATGGGAACGTTGGAACTGCTCTCCCCATCAGAGAAGCACTTTGAGTCAGCCTCGGCTGTCACGGCGCCTGGGCGTCTGACTTCCAGGGGCCGAGTTGGGGCCGATTGGGTAAATGGTAAGCTGCTCCACGGAGGCGACGGGAGAGCTCCAGCAGCCACGCTGCGGCCTGCTTCACGCGCCTCCGTGGTTATGCGGCGGGTCCTCGCGCGCTCCGTGGCCGGCACGGAGTGCATCTCCGCCCGGGAGCGGAGATCCGGAGCTGCCGCACTGCGGCTTGCTCAATGGAGGCGCGTGAAGCAGGCCACGGCTTCCAGGGGCCGAGTTGGGGCCGATTGGGTAAACGGCCCGGAGCTGACGGGAGAGCTCTGGATCTCTACTCCCGGGCGGAGATGCACTCTGTGCCGGCCGCGGAGCGCGCAGGGACCCACCGCATAACCACGGAGGCGGAGAGGAGCTCCATGACGTTCCCATCTGAGCTAATTGTGGCTAAGTTAGCACAGTGTCAGAGAAGAGCACAGCGCAGCAAATCCCATCAGAGCAGAGCAGAGCAGAGCTTTGAGCATCCAACCCCGGGGTGCTCCTGGAAGTCTCTCCACACCGAGAGTCTCTGGAGGTCTCAGGCAAGGAGCGCTGTGTGCGGGCCATGCGCGCGGCCGATGGGAGATTAGCATCCGAGCTAATTGTGGCTAAGTTAGCACGGTGTCAGAGAAGAGCTAAGCGGAGCAGATCCCATCGGAGCAGAGCTATGAGCATCCAACCCCGAACTGAAAGGCAACCCGGGGCCGCCCAGCACCGCCGCCGTTTTGGACGGTTCCCCTGACCCAGTGGCCTAACCTCCAGGCCCGGCTCCACAGGCAGGCGACCGGACACACGCGCCGGCCACCCCCAGTCTGACCGACGGTAGACGAGCTGACTTAATGATAACACTGGCGATGGATGAAAAAATATAGCCGAAATGAGCGATTTTGCATAGATTATGTCCTGCGCTGAAACTCCCCTGCCGTGGCCCCCGCTAAATCGGTTGGATCTAAATAACTTCTGGAGCACTCCAAGCTGCATGATATTTGTCTGAGTGAGTATATGAGCATGCACACACACCTAGAAATAAGGTCCATGTGTCAAAAAACCGGAGTTTCCCTTTAAATAGTCCAAAGTTAATTATGATTGACACAGTGAAATCAATTCCAACACAGCACTGTCAAAGCCAGCTGACAGAGATTCTCACCTGATCAACTCTCTTCACATCTTCTTCCAGACAATTTTGGAAAGAGGAAGCTGCTCTCCGTCCCTCGTCAGTCCTTCTGTCTGTCTCTGGTTGGTGTGAGGATGTCGTCACACTCTGACAACTCACACTGAGCATTGAAACATCTGTTTAGAGAGAATAGAGTAGAGAGTACAGTATTACTTTATTAATTCCAAATTGGGAAATTCTGTTGTAACAGCAGCATCAGAAAGCAAGCAAAAATAAATATATAGAGAGAATTTATGAAGAAAACATTACAATAGAAAACATTCTATACAATACTAAACATATATATATATATATATATATATATATATATATATATATATATATATATATATATATATATATAAATGTACATATATACATACATACATACAACAGCCGAGTTATCAGAACGTTTCTGCAGGTCACATGACTCGGAGTTGTACGATTGAGGAAGTCGTTCAGCTTGTTTGCTCTCTCCAGGCTGCCTGACGGTTGCCCCTGTCTCCCTTTACATCCGGTGATCTGCCTCATCCCGGTCCACACATCCCTCACGTTGTTTTGCTGGAGTTTTGCCTCCTGTTAATCATGTAAAACCCGCCCACCTCAATAAATACAAGCCCAAAAGCTTAACCTCTGTAGAGACTTATGTTAGTCATAATATCATAAATCTCTTATGTGATTACTGAAAAAACAAGTCATAAACACACAACCTCAACACGAACAGCACATTCAGTGTGTGTGTGTCAGAGCCGGCTCTGCACTGAGGCCGCCTACCTCTTAAACAAACATTCTGCCTCCCAAGATCAAACAGAAGTTCAGAGAGATAAGAGATTCCCTGCAAACTGAACACAGAGTAGATTTACTTCAACACGGCCTCACTACTGCTTTTCACCACAAAGCAGACGAACAGACACAGAGTTCACAGAACTCTCAGCTCTTTCAGCTCAAGCTGTGCAGTTCTTCACAGAACTTCATATATCTAGTGACAACACTTATATCTGATGAAATATCTACAATTTCACTCTTGAAGAAGCTGCTCTCCGTCCCTCCTCAGTCCTCTGCTTGATGTGAGAACGCCGTCTCACCCTACTCAGCGCTGTAACATGCCACTGTTTCCTGTTTTGCATTAAACAAAATCTAAAACCCGCCCACCTCCATAAAAGCAGCCCAGAACTCAACCTCTGGTTAAACATATGTTCAAACCGGAAAACTATTACGTGAGTACAAAAGAACACATTATGAACGTTATGTTTGTGTACCTTTGAACAGTCTTCTTCTCTGGTGTGGGAGCTTCTGTCCTGCTCAGATGTCTTCAAATCTTCTCACAGACACTTTTCAAGAAGCTGGCAGAGAGCAGAAGTTGCTTCGGTCAGTATCCTTTCTTCACTCTGTCTCCGTTCTTCACATTCCACTCTGACAAACACTCGGCGAGAAAGTTGTTCTGTCTTTTAGGGAAGTCACGTGTCCTGCAGAGAGGTGGAGGGAGGAGAGCAGAGAGGAAACAGGAAGGTGGGGGAGGGGTTCCTGTTAGAGTGCTCTGAGATCACTGGACTCCCAGTAAGAACTCTCATCAGCAAACAGAATCCTGCAGGACCCCTCACCCCCCCTCCATGCTGCATTCCACTGTCTCCCTTCACACTGACGTCTCTGCTGCAGGAGGAGAGTGACCTTTCACCCCAAATACTTACCTCGATCACACACACACACACACACACACACACACACACACACACACACACATACACACACACACAGATAGACACAGACTCATGCATGCTCACTCAAAAAGACACACACACATGTGATGTGAGAACAAGGCATGAACACACAACTGCTCTGAACAAAGGAAAAAGGTCTGCCCTAAACACAGCAGTGTGTGTGTGTGTGTGTGTGTGTGTGTGTGTGTGTGTGTGTGTGTGTGTGTAAGGTCAGTTCATCAATTCCTTCTTAAAAAAAACATCCTGTCCCCCTAAATGCAACAGTTAGAAGTTCATTTCCAATGTCCAATCACAATTAGCATGCAAATGAGCTTTGTCAGTAGGAGGGCGGAGCCGACTGAGCCGAACAGCAGAGGGACACTCTGAAGAAGCAACAAGTGTCTGTGGTCAAAGTGATTGTCGTGATAAATAACAACTGCAGAATACATCCATGACTGAACAGGCAGCTTCTCACAGTTCATCTGCGAGAGAACAATTTCTTTTTAAGATTCCTCAAGAACCATTGTGAGCAGCCACCTGGTCTGTCTGAGTCTGTCCTCACTGACCTCACCGTTTTCTCATTTCATATTCTGACAGAATCGCAGTGATTTTAGTGAAGCTTATTTACTCTCCACTCTGAACTTTCCACTCCAGCTTCCAGCAGGTCACAAAGGGAAAGTCACCGCTGTAGAAACATTCTTTTTTTCAAGCTTTTAAAGCATGTGCATGTTTTATTACTGTCAGTGAGTGAAGCAGTCAGCAGAAAAAAGCTGAATAAAAGTGGGAAGTTGGTTTTGACATTCAAGTTTGATTGATGTATCTGTTAACTAACCAGAGTCTGGTAGCCAGACAGGAATTTATAACACTCACACATAAAACTAATAAAAACTAAAAAAGGGGTAAAAAGCAAAAAAAAAAAAAAAAAATCATATTTGTTGGGATGATGCTTTTGCCATCCCAGCACCCCAAACCCCCACCCTGGACTCAGGACAACAGATCCGTTAGCCAGCCGTTAACAGCATTGAAAACAAGCAAGAGGACTTTAAAATCCACACAATGAACCTTCTAAAACGACTCTGCAACCTACTTGAAGCCAAATATGTTTAAAGTTAATGTAATCCAGTTCTTCAGCTGTGGGTCCTGCACAGAAATATTCTGATAATATCCAAACTCATGATCACTTCACACTTTCTGCTGCATTTCATGGCTGCAAGACATTCATCATTTATCACTTGTATGAATCTTAAACACATTTTTGTGTTTGTGAGTTATTAAAGTTGAAAATAAAGCTTATAAGTCAGTAAATCACTGATGCTAAATTAAGACAGTAACTCTTTAATAATGGGGTCAAAATAAAGAGTAAAATCAGGATCTGACCTTTTACCAGCTGTATTTAGTTCTCCAGAGGGAAAGAGTCGGGACAGTGGGACAGGAGACACAGAGGGCGGAGCTGTTCAGGGTGGCTGTCAGGGGGTCAGGGAGCACCTCTCATGAAACACCACTGAGTCATTTCACTGTAAAATCAGGGGACAGCAGGAGGAATTCCACATGAAGAGCAGGGCAGGAGAAAGGCTTCAGAGTCAGGAGAATCCTGGACCAATCAGGAGAATCCTGGACCAATCAGGAGTGTTGGACAGTTTGACATCCTGTGGGTCTGTTACACATGTTGCTTTGTTCTGAGGCAGGAAGGAGCCAGTGACCTCTGACCCCTCCTTCACTCCATCATTTTAAACCCATTTCATCACAAACACTTTGATTCACTGCAGTCAGTAAAGTGTGATGTTGTTGGACTGTGTCTGGAGGGAGCTGGAGGCTATGTGAGGTTGATGTTTTTCGACTTTACAAGCGCCTTTGATACCATCCAGCCTCAGCTACTGAAGGGGAAGCTTGAGAGGATGGGAGTGGATCCTCTCTTTGCTCGCTGGATCCACAACTATCTGACTCTGAGGTCACAATACGTCTGGCTCGGGGGGGGGGTGTATCTGGGACCCTGATGAGCAACACTGGTGCACCGCAGGGGACTGTACTATCCCCCTTTCTCTTCACACTGCACACTGCTGACTTTGCTCACAGATCTGCTGCGTGTCATGTGCAGAAGTATTCAGATGACACTGCAGTTGTGGCATGTGTGAAGGGTAGGGATGAAAAAGAGTAGAGGGAGCTCATCGCGGGATTCACCACCTGGAGCAGGGACAATGGTCTTATTCTGAACACCTCCAAGACGAAGGAGTTGATCATTGACTTTGGCAGGAAGCCCTCTCATCAACCTGTCATCATCGACAGAGAGAGTATTGAGGTTGTTCACACCTACATATACTTGGGTGTGCACCTTGACCACAAACTGGACTGGTCAGAGCAGCTCGGGCCCTGGATAAGAGAGGGCAGAGCAGGCTGTTTTTCCTTATTTGCGTGTGAATGATTTATGTGTTTGCTGCTGGACATCTGAATTTCTCCCTTGGGAGATTTATAAAGTTTTTATCTATCTAACTTCACTTTTGACCAGGAGTGGTTAGTGTTTGCTCACAAAACATGATAGAAAGATATCTTTATGATTTTTTTTTTTTTACCAGTCTGAATTAAGAGTTTGTTCTCCAGATGTTTTTTTTTTTTTTTTTAAATCCAGAAGCTGAGCTTCCAGAACTATTTAGGGTAAAACAAACCGTCTCACTGCAAATCTTAGTCCAAGCAGATATTAAAACGTCCCAGATACATTTTGCCATATGAAATAAATAACTGCAGGCAAAAACAATGTGTTTTGATAGCGAAGGATTAGCTTGAAGCTGCGGCATGCTAGTGAGTGTTGGTGTCTGACATCATTTAGTTTTACAAACCAGCTGCATTAAGATCTTCCATGAAGATTTTTCTGTATAAAACATGAAATAGTTTTACTTACCTCTGTATTGACAAGTTGCAGAACATCAGCAGCATGTGTGCAAAATCAGCTGTTGTGTTCAGCCAATCACAGATCACAACCCATAGTGCAGCTAATTGACATCTGACTCAACCAACAGGAGATCAGAACCCGTGTTGGTGGGTGATTGATGGGTGATTGACATCCAGATCAACGAATTACGTACCGAGGGTGGCTTAGGTAATCAATGGTGCTCATTTTGTGTATGAACAAGCAAGGCACTGGGAATTCAACACTGCGAGCACACACTGGGTTTCTGGTTTAGTGGTTTGTTTGGACACACCCAGAAGAGATGGCAGGTGGTTATTGACACCTTCCTGAGTGACGCTGTGCTGCTAGAATTATGGGGACAGTGGGTGTGTCCTCATAACCGGTCCCTGTCCTGGTCATGTCACATGTAAACTGATAAAAAGTCCCCATTATCACACGTACCAACACACACACACACACACACACACACACACACACACTCGCACAAAAATACACAAACTGACATGCAAATGTAGAGAAAATAAACGTGGTGCTGTCCGTGGTGCTGAAGCATAACTAAATACAGTTTTGATGCCTGATACACAAACATACACAAGTAGAGAGAGAGAGAGAGAGAGAGAGAGAGAGAGAGAGAGAGAGAGAGAGAGAGAGAGAGAGAGAGAGAGAGAGAGAGAGAGAGAGAGAGTTGTGTGTTTCTCCATGTGCTCAGTGAGACTGGCTTCCAGGTCTAAGTGTAGAAACAGCTCCCTCTGCAGGACCGGTGGAGAAGTTCACCTGAAATCAGCTCAGCAGTGAACAATTAGAGCTGCATGCAGGTCAGGGAGAGCTGAGCAGGACTCTTTGGTTTCTGCTGTGTTTGATTTCATCTTACTGAGCTTACTGAACTGAGCTTTGACTAAAAGCAGCCTCCCCTGTACACCATGCTGGACCTCCAGGGAGGCGGGGTTAAAAGCCCTGGAGAAGAGGAGGCCCACTCCTCCACTGAGAGGAGTGAGGTGGCTCAAGATGGCCTCCCCCCTCCATTCCCTCCTCCACTCAGCCTCAATGTTAAAATCACTATGTGTTTCCTGAAGGAACAGGACGTCGATCTTCATAAGTGTGGCTGTCTCATGAACTGACTGTATGTTTCTCAGATCTCTTGTGCCATTTATGTTTAAAACACCCAGCTTAAACACATCCATGATAAATGAGATGTCTAAAACCAGGATAAGAACAAATACATTAATTAAAGCACACTTGGCTGCCAGCCCCATCACTTACACTGCATTCCAAATTACTATTTAAATGATATTTTTGTCTGATTTTCCAACATAGTTGATGGATATGACAATCAGCATAATTTTCAAGTCATTAGCTGTCAAAATTTAATCCAAATGTTATTAAACAAACCTTCCAATGAAATCAGTATATTTTTCAAAAATAAAAAAACTTAAAATGCACTGTTGCAAATTATTATGCACAACAGAGTTTCAAGACATTTTCTAGTTTGTAAAGAACTGAAAATAGTCATTTGTTGAATTTACAGCAATAGGGGGCCATATTTACTGAAATCAAAAGCTATTTTAATCAAAAACATCATAACAGATCAAGTTACATTTTAACATAGGACCCCTTGTTTGACAGCAGCTTCACAATTCTTGCATCCATTGAACTTGTGAGTTTATGGAGTGTTTCTGCTTGAATTTCTTTGCAGGATGTCAGAACAGTCTCCCAGAGCTGCTGTTTGGATGTGAACTGCCTCCCACCCTCATAGATCTTTTGCTTGATGCTCCAGAAATTCTCAATAGGATTGAGGTCAGGGGATGATGGTGACCACACCATGAGTTTCTCTCCTTTTATGCCCATAGCAGCCAATGAAGCAGAGGTATTCCTTGCAGCATGAGATGGTGCATTGTCGTGCATGAAGATGATTTTGTTTCAGAAAGCACGGTTCTTCTTTTTGTACCATGGAAGAAAGTGGTCAGTCAGAAACTCAACATACTTTGCAGAAGTCATTTTCACACCTTCAGGGACCCTAAAGGGGGCGACCAGCTCTCTCTCCATGATTCCGGTCCAAAACATGACTCCGCCACCTCCTTGCTGACGTTGCAGCCTTGTTGGGACATGGTGGCCAGACACCAACCATCCACTACTCCGTCCATCTGGACCATCCAGGGCTGCACAGCATTCATCAGTGAACAATTGACTGTTTGGAAATTGGTCTTCATGTATTTCTGGGCCCACTGCAGCCGTTTCTGCTTGTGAGCATTGGTTAGTGGTGGTCGAATAGAAGGTTCATGCATAACTGCAAGAATCTGGAGGATCCTACACCTTGAGGCACCAGCAGCTTCAAATACCCATTTGCTGCTTGGTAATGGCATTTTAGCAGCTGCTCTCTTCGGCCTCATTCACACATACGCGGCTGTGCAGGCGCGACTCTGTCCGCGTTTGCACGGTGTCTGCGCGGAAAAGTCAGAACTGCATGCAAACAGATCAGTCCTTTCACACTGCACCCGCGGTGCCCGTTCAAATCTGCGTAGCGATTTCTAAATAGAAATCAAGTCGATTTTTCTGTGCGGACTTGAGCGGGCTGTGCGCGGTGTCCCATTGAAACCAATGGCACAAACACACATCTCGTGTCAACTAGGCTTTCAATGCATGTATTGAGCTCATGTCTGCTCACAAACTGGTCTACACAAGAGGCTTTTGCCAGTGTTCTATTTTTCCGCGCGGCTTGGAGCGGGGTCCTATTGAAAACAATGAAGACAGGGCCTCGTTGTCTTGCCCCGTGCCCGCGCAGTGACAGCGTATGTGTGAATCAGGCCTTAATCTGATGTGTTTGTCTGGCAGAAACTTTCCTCATTTTGCCTTTTGTTCTGAATCAGCCACAAATCTCTTAATAGTACAATGGTCACGCTTAAGTTTTTGAGAAATATCAAAGGTTTTCATTCCTTGTCCAAGGCATTCAACTATTTCACGCTTTTCAGCAGTAGAGAGATCCTTTTTCTTTCCCAAATCGCTTGAAAATGTGGAACACCCTTCTTCAGTAGTTTTTCCTTTAACTGGGCTAACCTCGCCAAGTAATTATCACAGGTGTATGACATTGATTTCAGTGATCCAAACAGCCCTGCGACACAATACCATCCATGAGTTTAACTGAAAAAAACAAAATTTAATCTTTATGACACTTAAATACAATTTGCATAACAATTTGGAAGGCAGTGTAGTTGTTTTCTTGCTTTTGTCACCAGTTTTTTTAACCTATAACATTCCTGATCCGTTAGGCCACTCCTGTATATTGCTCATGTGGAGCCTGGCCAAAAAAATAAAATCGCTTAAATCTGGGAAGTGATCCCCCCACTTTCACCGTGTGCTGCTTGTCGGTCTGGTGTAAGAACGTTTTAATTTTGTCTGCGCTGCATGGTGACCTGTTTTTCTGTGATCTGCTAAAAGGAAAGTCATTGCTGTCTACAAATCTACAATTCTGCAATTTACGCTTTTATTCAAACCGACGTACAACACAAGCAAGAATTCAGACATAAGGGGAAAACATTTAATAAGTGCAAAAACTGCTTCAAGTGCAATTGGTAAAAGGTGTTGACATCAAGTTGCAGAAGAAGTGCCAACCACCTCCCCCCCCCTTTTTTTTTTAACTTTGTCAGTGCTAAATAAGTGCTGGGTTTTGGACCACCTGACTTATTTGACCCCTAAGTGCCTAGGTGTTGTTTGTGTCTTAAAAGCACAAAGGGACTCAACAGAATGCAAAGAGTTTGGTTGTTTGTTCCACCATTTAGGAAGAACAGAGGAGAAGAGTCTGGCACACACTCACTGTCACTCTCCTCTGAAACCCGGCTCCCCCCACAACTATTCTTGGTATGTAAACTCTTGCTTTTTTTTTCTTGAATGAATGAATGAATGAATGAATTCCTACATAAAAAAGGTCTATAATACAGCTGGTAGCTGCTTCTAAAGTATGTTAAGAGTGATCTCTTGTTCTTCATTGCCCGGTTGCCAGTAAAAGCACCGTGGCTGCATGAGTTAATGTGTTTTGGTGCGAAAAATCTCTTCATTAGTGCTGTGACGTTCAATGAACGAGCCGTTTGTTTGAACGGCTCTTTTAAGTGAACGACGAGAGCCGGTTCACAGCTGTCTGAGAGCCGTTCCTTTTTGTAAATTGTCCATGTGTCCTTCACGTGTCTCCTGAGTCCCTTCTGAGCCCAGCTGTCACCGCTGCCTTCATGTGAATGACCGAGTTTCAGTTTTCCGACGCTCGCTCCAGTCACCTGAACGCAGCAGCTAGCTAACTAGTGGAGGAGGAGTGTCTCGAGACCGGAGCGGATCCGGTGTTTTGGAAGAACTGGTTTTCTTATTAATTGGCGACTGGGTTTCTTTCTCGTCCCTTGTTGCCGATAGATGCTAAAAACCAGACAAAAAGCCGTGTCGGACCTTTTCTGAGTCTGATTTCAACATCTGCTGCTAGCAGCAACAGCAGCAGCAGCAGCAGGAAGTGCTAAAGGAAGTCAGTCACTAGTTAAGAAGGAAACCAGTTAAATTATAACACCGTATTCATTGCGTTATCAGAGGTTTTAACAATGGAACACACACACACACACACACACACACACACACACACACCATAAAATGCCAGCTAAAGGACACGTAGCAGCATTTTGAAGCTCTTTTCTGGGGACAACATGCAAGGTAAGCCACAATGTAATGTGTATCAGAAAAAAAAAAAAACATCTCTTAAATCTGTGTCATTAAACAAATTAAAGCACCAGATAACAACTCATAACTGACAGTAACCGTGTCAGTTGTCAGAAAGTAACGGATTGACTCCACATTAATGAGGCTGATGTATCTAATAGAGTCACATGACGTTCGTCTGAGAGCCAGTCTTTTGAACGGCTCTTTCAAATGAACGGCTCTTCAGGAGCCGGCTCCCTTGAAAGAGCCAGAAATCCCAGCACTACTCTTCATTCCCCAACAGGGTGGCTCGGCTACATGCTAATGTGTCTAACCAGCATTCTTGGTTGCCTCTTTGTACAGGTAATTGTATATATTCGTCTCTTTCTAAGTCGTCAGTATTGGGATGGAGGCGTTAAAATCTGTTGTACGGCTCGGCTTCATACTAACAGTGTTTGACCAGCATTCTTGGTTGCTTCTTTGTACAGAATAAATGACCAGTGTGGGTGAGATCAAGCTACTAATTATTAATCACAATTCTGAGTTGCATCATGGGAGAAAGAGCTGAAAATGCCAGCACCGAGGACTTGCATGGTTACACCAGTACTGCAGAGTGTCTCTTCGAAAACATCAGTTTTGTTTGTCCAGTGAAGAGTGATGCCCATAAATGCTTTGTTCACAGCTAACCAGCAATCTGCTTTTGTGCACACAGTATTGACCTCAGAGAGCAGAGTCTTAAGTCCACTTGTTTTCTTCAAATTTCTTGTTTAGCAGTTTTTTGTTGTTTTTTTTTTCTTGATGGTACTTTTTTGAATGGCTGCAATCCCTTAATTGAGTTTATGAAAGACGGGCTTTCCACTTTTCTCAAAATCAGCAGGTCTCCGACAATGTACAAGTTTGTCCAGCTTTGGCTGGGGGATTAAAGCAACAGAGCCACCACTGTACGAAGGAAAAGATCTGCTTTCGGCCATGTTTGCTGTTTGTTTAGATCTCTCAGCTGCTTCCACATACTTTGAAACACTTGTCGGGTGCTTCAGTTCAATGTGCTGCTTCAGGCTTGCTGTTCATGTTGTAGAAGTATGGAGTTGCTTCTTTAAACCCGGCGGGCAAAGTTTACCCCAAAATGTGAGTTTTTTTTCCATCTGTTCCATTGCAAACCATGTCATCAAATTCTCTCAAATGATCATGAGACGATAACATATCGTTCAGAGGGAATGTAGAAGTACTCCTCCTTCCTTCATTCATTTTTGCCTCCATGCGTTGCACGTTGATGACATATATGCATGTTGCCAGACTGGCTGTTTTCCACCCGACAATGCGCGTTCAGCATTCACGGTGTGTTTTAGTGGGAAGGCTCTGTTAAAATCTGGCACTCACTTGAACAAAGACGAGCTGTGAAAGAGCGACATTCACAAGTGCTAAAATGAATGTGATCGCAATAACATTCATCAGTTAGAAACACAGTATGTTCAGTGCACGATCGCCCAAAATATGAGCATGTTTCTGAATGATTGTTAAATGAACTCATTCAGGCACATCACTTACCACTCATGAATCCCCTGGCTTCTAGCACAGGCTGCTCCACTGCTCCACCACGCAGTGGTGGGAGTAGAAGGAGGAACTTGCATTAATGATATCAGGAATATTGGTATCGATGCAAAGCTGTCAGTGACAAAGTTCATCCCAAATCTTCATGTGTTTTAAATCATATCATGACCATACATTTGTATTTTTTTCATGCACGTAATTAATATATTTCCTCATTTAAAGGTACTGTAGGCAGGATTTTGCTAGTCAGTGCTAATTTTTCTGTGTTTTCTTTGGATTAAATGTTAGAGTATCCATTGATAATCCTTTAGGAGTGTAGCATAACTGCACTACCGCGAGGGCGCAGCGTTCTGAGCTGAAAAGGAATCTCGACAGCTCCAGGTATCTTTGACCAATCAGAAGAGCCCATGAGGCTCTAACCGTGATTGGTCGAGGGGCGTTCGTCACACGTTCTTGTGGGAGGGGCTTAACTTGTGTAAGGGCGTGATGTCAGAGAAAACAGGACAGGATTGGCTGTGCTGGGTTTCAAATCGCCATCTTAGATGGGTGGAGATGCCGAATCCTACCTACAGCACCTTTAATAGAAAGATGTAGCTGCTTCTTTACAGTCAAGTAAAAGACCAAGCAAAGTCCTTCATGTCTGCATGTGTGTGCAAAACAATTCGACAACCTGTAAAGTTTAAATGTTTTTATTTTTCTGAGAAATTTTGAAAAACACATAATGGAAATGAGTACAGAGACTGAATGAGAACATTCAGATCGTTTGTTACAAATTCATGAAGTCAGTTCTGATTTCAAAGAAAAATGTGAAAAACTAGATGGAAAACAGTTACACGTCAAACAAACTGCAAAGCTGTGGCTGGGTTTGTTTTCTTCACTTTAGACAATAAGTGCACTCAGCTCTTCTCTGTGATTTTCAAGTGAAAATCCAAGTTATTTGAAATTTCTTTCTAAATGCAGTATTTGTTTCGCTCTTTTAAATGTCTTTTCTTCTTCTTTTGAAGTTGAACTCATGACAAAATGACTGAATGAATGAAGAAATAACATATGAATGAATTAAAAATAAATGTAAGTGTAAAGTTGTCCCTTTTCCCAGTTGTCCCTGAACGCACCATGAACACCCCTGAAGTGAATGAAGCTGAGTGAGAACACCTGGACAGCTGCAGGTGGAAGAAGAAGTAGTTCCATCAGACAGCGGCAGGAGAGCAGCTGGTAAATGATGCTGAGCAGAAACAGAAGCAGGAGGATCTGGATCCTGAACCTGGATCCAACCAGGAGAACTGGTCCTCTGACACCAGCTCTGGGAACTATGGGGGACTAGTTTGTTTGGATCAGTCCAGCAACACAAACAGATATGAGGGTGAACAGGGGGGTATTGCACAAAAGTAGGATAAATACATCCTGGATAAATGAAAATGCGCGGCTCGAGTAAGCCTAGTCGGTGTTTTCTCGGATTAATCGGTTGCACGTTTGCCGAGCCAGGATGAAAAGACGCGGCTTACTCCAGCCAGGTGTGGAGCATCAGGATCAGTGCGCGTTCACGGCGTTCTTCAGAAGACCACGACATCGATCACAGAATCACAGATTGAAACTGGAACAAGGATGTGCATCTTTCTTCACACGGGATGAGCAGGAGTGTGCGGACTATACCGCGGCTGTCGGGGGGGGGCTCACTTATATGGGGGGGGTGCCCCAGAGCGAGGACTTTACACAAAACACATCCATTAATATCACTCCATATATTACAGCCTGTACGTCTGCTTTAAGTGACATTTAAGGCATAGCGCCCCCACGCTTCAATGGTGAGGACAAGTACTGCATGCAGGCCGGCAGCTTTATTAAAGTGAAACAGTGACGCTCAGATCATCCACTAAAAATGGCCTCATTCAGCATATGATCCATGATTATGATCATACAAAAATAATAATAGTAAAATACAGGAAATACACGAGGGAAACAGCATTTTTGCCAATATTTAGGATATTTATTGAAGAATATTTCAACTCTGTGTCCGTGTTATCTATTGAATCAATTGTCCTCATGCTGTGTTCTGTTTCTTCCCTCATCTGTCATGAAGAACAAACCTGCCCGGCTAGAAAAGAACCTGCAGCAGGTGAAAACCAAACATAAAAATATTCTGCAGTCTGGTCAGTTACTTAAGTGTAGCCCAAAGAGCAGTTATCAAATGAAGTGATAAATTTGTTGTCTTCTGAGAATAAATTTCTGTCTGATTTTAGCCGTTAAAAGAGTGGAGTCAGAATGATGTGGGACCCTTTCACTCCTAAAGCTGGAGTCCTGAAACAGGATGATTTTCCTATTTTCAGGAGACAATTAATACAAAATGATGCTGTCTGTTATATTGTAGTCTATTTCAGTGGTGTGATACATTTATTTTTCCTTTGTTTCTCATTTTACTCATTGTGTAGCTTCAGGGTTGTTTTATTTTTTATTCTTTATTTTTTACATCAGTGTGGTTTAGTACCAATTTCATTAAGGGTTTTTTTTTTCCATTGTCTTTACAATAATTGTGAACCTTTTATTGTAGGACTTGTATTAATAAAGAAAGGATTCTGAAATGTGTGTTTTGAAAGTTATTTTGGTCTTCATATAATCTGTGCCACAAAATAATGCTAAAGTCAACCAGACCCTGCAAATGCAATGACTGCAGTTGTAATATTTGTCTGCAGGGGGATTAAATGATGTAATGTGTGTAAAAATCAAGGAAATGCTGTAAACCACACCCATTTCTCACATTGTTGACAGCAGTTTAATCTTATCCTGGTAGTTAGCCTGCTGTGGAGCAGGTTAGCTGCAGAGAATAAATCACTATGGTGACTTGTCCGGGATAAACTTGTCCAGCTTTTGTGCAATCGATCTGAGGCTAACTTCATCTAGGATCACCACAAGATCACCACAGGATAACCACAGTTTGCCGGCTTAATCCCTTATTGTGGTTTTGTGCAATACCCCCCTGAATCTTCCAGATTTATTGCTGTGCTCAAAGTTTTCCATACGGAGTCGTTGCACCAGGAATGTTTTTTTTCGTTTTTTTTTTTTTTGTCTACAATTTAATTCAGTTCGAATTTAGCTTTCCTTATATCCTTCAGTATGTGCTCTTGTGGGGATACATAAGCCTCCTCCAGCGATTTAATTCTGAATTCCAACTCTGAAGTTCTTGAAGCTTCTTTCTGTTTCCTGTGTGAGGACAAGGACATTTTTCCCCTCGTCACCAGTTTCCCTGCCTCCCAAAGAATACATGCTGAAGTGTCTGGCATGTCATTGTTTTCTCAATATATAGACCATTCTCTTTTAAGATAGCTGATAAACTCAGGATAGACTGGTCAAATGATGACTCCTCAAAATGATCCATATTACCTGCATTTGCTTCTCTGGTCCCCACTGCAAGCATCATGCTCCAAAACATTCTCAGCTTCCTGAGACTGATTCGTGTTTTTTGTTTGTTTATTTTATTTATTGACTTATTTATTTATTGCCATTTCAATGGTGTTCTTTTTGTTGACTTTGCATTTTCAGCTATATAGACAGACTATGTCCCGTAGGGAGCTTCTGGCATTACACCTCCTTTATATAACTTCCTTGCATCAGCAGGACCTACACAGGGGGCGGTTTCTGAACTTGACCAGTTCACTTCGAGAGCCCCCATAAAAACCTTACAACTTTGAGGGTTTTTGGAAGAGAGATTTAAGTGGAAAAACAACCTCAAACATCAGTCAATACACTATGAATATGTTCAAAGTGTTGCTCCCGTAGTCCCCGGCAGTGAAGACCCACAGGATGGATTTTTAATAGATTTTATTTTTAGTTCCGAACAACCCGGAACAAGCTTCATAATGTGCCTCGTCTGCTTCACCTGCTTCCCGACGCACCCAGTGTCCAGCTCAAAGACAGCGCGTTATACTGTGCAGCATTCAAGGACGTTCTGTGATTCCAAGCGCTGACAGACACAATGAAATAAAATAAAATGAAAAAAAAAAAAAACAGAATATGAACAAAATAAATATGGGGTGCCTACGAACAGTGAAAAAAAAAAAAAAACACTAACAAAGATTCACCCACTCTTAAAATGGCAGAAATTGTCCCTGTCTCTCACACTCTCCCCCTCTTTAGAGATGTTGGACTTTCTATCCCCTCTTGAAATGACCCAAACAATGTGAAATGGACAGGGTACATAGGTCACGGCCTGTTTGAGGCAGAACAGGCAAAATCAAAAGCATTTGATCATTTCTTCACACATAAGGATATTTCATTCACATTTTATTTTTATATATTTTATTTTACATTCGTCTCCTCAGTGGAAAATGCGAGTCAGCTGCATGCTCGTCAGAGGAGAGTGGGGGTGTTGTCTGACGTACTTAGGCTTGAAGAGTTTCAAATGAGCTGTTTTCTACCCGAAGGGAGGGGCTGCTGTAAAGAGCAGCAGACTGAAAGAGATTACTCAGACATGCGTGGAGGAAGGCAAATAACATTTTGGGGGTGGTTTAAAAGGGAAATCAACTTTGTGGCATGCTTAAAACCTTAAAAAAAAGTGGATTTTGCATGATATAGGTCCTTTAATGATGTAAATTTTGTCTTCCCAGTAGGAGCAGTGTTTGTTAGAGTTAGGGTTAGTAGTGTTTTCTGGCTGTGTCTCTGGTTTCAGGCTCTGTGGGCCATCATTCATGTTGATTGCTGTTCCTCACCCTAATGTCCTTCATCTGTGCCTGATTGTGTGAGTCCAGTCATCTGGTGCTCTGGACATATAAGAGTCTGTCTGTCTGTGACCTGGTTGTTGGTTTGCTGTGTCTTCAGTCGTGTCTTCACGCATCTCTATGGGTCTTCTTGTGTTAGTCTGGTGTTCAGCCTGGTCTCCTGTGGTCAGGAGGTCTGTGTGGTCCTTGGTGAGGAGCTTCTGGTTCTTGTGTGAGCGTTGAGGCAGGAGTCCCAGCTGTCCTTCCTCCTGTGCTCCTGTGGCTCTGCCCTCAGCTTCAGCAGATCTGTGCTCCCAACTCTGTGGCAGACTTCACCTGTAGTTTTTTAGTGGTCAGGCAACTCCTTCAGTTTTCAAATTTTTGGATTCTCTTTCGATCTTTGTTTTTTTTTAATGGGCAATAAATACTTTTTATTTCAACTCCAGATATGCCTGACGTTTTGGTTCTGATTCCCTCCACCCTTCAACATCAACCGTGACAGAACCAGCATCATAAGATGGGAAAAACAGGCTGAAGCCCTGTTTTTTTTTTTTTTTCTTTTAAATTTTAATTTGCAATGAACCATTTTGAAGGCAGCTTTGTATTGGGTGGAGTTGCAGTGGGTGAGCAACATGTGAGTGAGGAAAGTCTGAGATCTATTCTGGGTGAAAACTGACAATGAGAAATTAACCATCAAATGAGGGACATTTTCTTTCCCAATTAAATCGGGTGTGGATAATTATTCTCATCCAACTGCTTTGAATTGCAGACTAACAAGAATAATATTGACGCCCTCTAAATGTGGAGTCCAGAGTATAAATGAAGTTGGAGGATTATCTGGTGTCCCACTTGAAGAAAGCTACGCTTCAGTTCTGTTCCTGCTCTTCACCATGAAGCTGCTTCTTTCTCTGACTCTGCTCTGGGCGTTGTCCGTCACCGGTAAGTTAACTTACGGTGACCAGAAATAACCATTTCAGATGGCTGCAATACGAAAGTGAAGGTTGTTTTTGATGTGAAGAAGATTCTAATTTTAAAAATGAGATGATTAATGAAGACTGAATATTGGAATTGAAAACCTGAAGCACTGTGTGTTCAGACAAGATGAATCTGACTGGTTTTCTCTCCAGCTGAAGCCCTCCAATGTCATTATTGCCAAGATGATGCCTGCTTGGCAACAACCTCAGTGCTCTGCTCCTCAGAGACCATGTGTGTAACAGCCACCTTCCGAGGTAGACTTTTCTTCATCTCTCGAGTTCCTCAATGAAATACATGACCTGGAACATTCTGTCTGCTTTTCTTCATCTGTCACTACCTTGTGTTTTACTTTGTAGATGCTGGATTTCAAGGAGATTCTACCCACAGAATCTTTAAAGGCTGTGCAAAATCCACTGTGTGTCCAACCACAGGGGATCAGATCTTTTCAATGATTCAAACACTACGTGGTTTTCTGATCGCTGCCAGATGCTGTGACACTGATGACTGTAACGCAGAAACTCTTCTTGGTGAGAATGAATAAAGTTAAATCTGCCAATTAAAGAAAATCTATAAAGTAATTTAATACAACAAACATGAATGTTCTCTTTGTGAATGATGATAATATTTGTTCTGTCATGTTTCAGCAGCGACACATGGTGGCATTTGTTCTACACAGTGTTTATTTTGTTCGTCTAGTAGTTGTCCTTCTGAGCTTATCTGTGAAGCTGATGAGGACCTGTATTTTCAGGCATCTGAAAACAAGGGGGAGTGGTAAGAAGAAGGGTGGGGGAGTTGCAACCAAGCGGTGCGTGAGGCAGTGGTCTGAAGTGGCCAGTGTGGCACTGGGCACCGTCAGGATCATGTTCTTTGACTTTTCCAGTGCCTTCAACACAATCCAACCATCACTGCTGAGAGTGAAGATGGAGAGGGTGGGGATTGTTGACCAGCTGGCTGCATGGACCATGGACTGCCTCACAGACAGACCCCAGTATGTGAGGCTGCAGCAGTTTATGTCTGATGTGGTGGTCTGCAGCACTGGAGCCCCCCAGGGTAGTACTCTAACCTTTCATCTTCACCCTCTATACATCGGACTTCCGCTACTCCAAAGACACTTTTCATCTCCAGAAGTTCTCTGAGGAGTCTGCCATCACAGGATGGTGTCAGAGGGGAACGACTGTGAGTCCAGGAAGCTCATCATGGACTTTGTCTTCTGGTGTGAGCAGAACCACCTCCAGATGAACGTCAATAAGACAAAGGAGCTAGTTATCGATTTCCACAGGACACAGTCAATTACTCCACCAGTGAGCATCCAGGGACTCGACATCGAGAGAGTGAGGACTTCCAAGTACCTGGGTGTTCACCTGAACAACAAGCTGGACTGGTCAGATAGCACTGGCTCTCTGTATAAGAAGGGTCAGAGTCGTCTGTACCTGCTGAGGAGGCTCGCATCTTTTGGTGTGAGCAGACCACTGCTGAGGACCTTCTATGACACTGTGGCGTCGTCTATCGTCTTCTGTGCAGTGGGGTGCTGGGGAGGGGGTTCCACTGAGTGAGACAAGAACAGACTCAACAGACTGATTTAAAGATCCAGCTCAGTCTGTGGAGAGAGGAGGGCTCTGTCCAAACTACTGTCCATCATGGAAAACTCCTCCCACCCTCTGCATCAAACTGTGAATTCATTGGAAAGCTCCATCATCAACAGACTGGTGCACCCTCGATGTAAGAAGGAGTGTTTCCGGAGGTCGTTAATTCCAGTATCTGACTGTATAATGCAGCTGTATAAACTCCACTATGTAATGTTTTACCTGTTGCACTTTTACCCCCTCCAGTCTACACGCACATCCACCTACACTGTAAAAAAATAAATAAAATAAAAATCTTAATTTTCTGGCAGCTGGGGTGCCAAAAAAATACCATAAAATAACAGAAAATTACTTTCTCATAAAATAGTTTCTTTCCATAATTAAAATACAGTTTGTAGTTGTAATTTTAACAACATTCTGCCTTAATTTAAGATTGCTTAATGTGTAATTAGAAATATTGAAAGTTAAAAAAAATTTGAAAAATAAACAGTAAAATACTGTTACGTTACCATTTTCTTTAGCGTATTTATGTGCAATAGCACATACCACATCCTCCTGTATATAGTCTGTAAATGGTACTAAAAATGTATACAATGTTGCCTGCAAATTTGTTGCAGTGTGTTTTCTTATTTTATACTTATTTATATAATGATAATATTGTGACAGATGTAACAGTGAATTTTCTCCATAGTGGGATCAATTCATCTGATCTTCTTTCTGGTCATCTCCTTTTTCACTTTTCCTCATCTCCTTGAGGTGCAGCTGTATTTTTTTCTCCCCTTGCTTTTTATTGTTTTTATACAATTGATTGTGTATGTATCAGTAAAATATGCAAATGATTTCATGCATGACTGTGCACAGTTTTGGTTATCTGTGCTTTTTAAGAAACTCAGAGGTACAATTTGTTTTACAAAGTTGCTTTTTTGTAATGTCTTCATGCACCCAGCCTTGAGGTGCAGGTCTTTTGTTCTGTTACTTTACAACTGGGCTTCCCCACTCTGTTCCTGAAGAGTCTCTGTCCTATAATGAATCTGTCAATGAAATCAGAAGTGTTGAAGCAAGGAGAGAGCTACAACATGCTGGACAGGGACCTTCTATTGTTTGTGCATACATCAGCACAACGTAAGTGATTGCATGCACAATTGTGAAAATACTGGGTTATCTGGGTGGTGTTTGGCCAAGGAGACAGAAAGCCAGATCTGCTGTAGGACTCTGATATATTTGACCCTCCAGAAAAACGTGAGCAAAAATTCTTGATTATGCGTACTTAAATCCCAGATTATGCCAGCTGAAATGCTTGATTGTGCAAATAAATATGCAGGGTTTTATGCTATTTTATGCGGTAAAATTGCGGACAGTTGTGAATTATGCTGTGAAATATGGGAAAAGATGCCAGACATGTAGGTTACCCGTTCACACACACACACACACACACACACACACACACACACACACACACACACACCCCTCCGTCACATTTATTTTTTTATTTATCTTAAATTGTTACTCACTACTGCTCACCAATACTCACTAATGGAACATGTGTTCCATTGCTAAAAAATGTGATAAAACGGTCAACACGGTGTTTCAAATGAACTGCTTTCCGTGCTAACTGGTGACTGACTTCCTTTAGCACTTCCTGCTGCTAGCAGCGGATGTTGAAATCAGACTAATTAAAGGTCGGACACGGCTTTTTGTCTGGTCGTCCCTCGCACGTCTCCAGTTTTTCCAAAATGCTGCAGCGCGGCTACTGACTGGAGTACGTAAGAGGGACTACATCACTCCCATCCTGGCCTTCGTCCATTGGCTACCTGTGCATTTTAGAGTCCATTTTAAGGTTCTTTTATTAGTTTTTAAATCCCTGAATGGTCTCGCCCCGCCTTGCCTCTCTGAGCTGCTCCACCTCTACGCTCCTGCTCGGTGCCTCAGATCAGCTGACCAGCTGCTCCTGGAGGTGCCGAGGTCCAAGCGTAAGCTTAGAGGAGATAGAGCTTTCTCTGTTGTGGCCCCCAAGGTGTGGAATGAGCTGCCACTGCGCATCAATTTTCAATCGATTTTCAAACGACTTGGTTTGTTATAAACGCCAGACATGCGTGCAAAGCGAAGGGTCTAATATATAGGACTTTGTTATGTCTGGTTGTATTCATGCACCCAGCCTTGAGGTGCAGTAATTAGGCTGCTGTATCACTTTTCAGAGTTAGGATACCATTGTTTATGCATACATTTGTACAATTTCCAAGTGATTTGATGCACAGGTTTGCACAGTTTTTTTTAACCTGTTCTGTCCAACATGGAAGCAGCAGAATAGAAGTCCTGCTGCTGTTATATGCAGTTTTCCTCTTCCAAGAGGAGGTTATGAGCATAAAGCTCCTCTTGTTAACATGGGACAGAAAGTGAAAGAAACAAGCAAGTGAACAGACAAGCAAACAAAAAAAAAAGGCGGGGAGAAGGAAGAGAGTGCAGAGATCCGACGGTCTTTCAATTACATCAACACCCCAAATGACCGGCTACTGCACCTGCATAAAGATATGACAGAGGGCATCCTACAGACTTGTGTTGGAGAATATAGCTGGTCGTAAACTGGGGCGTGCAAACCAAGGATCCAGGTATGAAATTACACAAGAGAATCAGGAGAGGCCTGCTACAGATCACCATTAGTCTGCCCCCCCCCCCCCAGAAAACACTGGAGTTATGCATCTACAAACTTAACAGGATTTGAGTCATTTAATCATAAAATAAGTAAGATAAGATTCTAAAATAAAAAAGCAGTTCTGGGCAATGATTATATTTCTTAATCACAATTAATCATATTATGTGCTTATACAACAGTGAGTTCAAAAGTACTCTGTAATGATCACCCTGCCCCCAGGATGGGACAGCATCTTTTTGTTTTTGCAAGAATTTTGAAAGAAGCATAATTTTACAATATTAATTTTACAATACATCAAATATGATTTATAATAAAATACCAAGTCTTTACCAAGATTGCCTTTTCCTCATGTTTTTTTTCTGATAATTCGGCTGAGTTCAAAATGGCAAATAATGAGGAATGGACCGTGTTTCACCGCAAAAAGCGCATGAACATTTTTGACGCTCAAGTCTTAACATCTGGAGACTACTCACAAAGACATATGGGCTAAGGTAAGCACACAGTCACACACAGTGTCATTTTGTAGGGGAGAAACTGCACTGAAACTGGAACATACATGAAGTAATGTGGCTTCCCTTGAATAGTAAATTAAGACATGAGTTGTCTCCTTTTCCTATTTGTGTGAATTTAAGAAGTAAATACCCTGCCTTCAAATAAAATAAAAGTGTTCCACCACCACAAATAACTCAGGTTAATATAACCCCCAAATTCCACATCTTCCATGTCCGGTCCGCGCCGCTCCAACCCCTGCAGCAAATACATTGCTATTTTAATGATTGTAGCTGTTCCATAGCCTCCGTTCTGCCACATTCGGCTCCGTCTGCGTCCGCCTCCTCTGCTCTGCTTCGTCAGTTCAAAACAGAGCCAAGGTCTATTTTTCTGTCCGGTCCGTTCCGACCAGATCCGCACACATAAATTTACACAGTTCAGATCGCACCGAACAGGAAAGAGAACTCCAACAACCTCCGGCTTTATACAAAATAAAATCATTTTATAATAATAATAATAATAATAGATTTTATTTGTAATGCACTTTACATTTAAAATCAAATCTCAAAGTGCTACATGAGACACAGGGTTTAAAAACAAGCGCAGGGTAAAAACATTACAATACAGCACACTTTAAGCAACATTATTGCTGGTATGCCTTTCTGAAAAGGAAGGTCTTCAGTCCTTTTTTGAAAGTGCCCACCGTCTGTGGGGCCCTAAGGTGGTCTGGGAGCGCGTTCCACAGACGGGGAGCTGCGGCTTCAAAGGCCCGGTCCCCCATGGTTTTGAGCCGTGTCCTGGGCTGAACCAGACGATGCAGTTGGCCTGACCGGGTCCGGGCAGAGGTGTGTGGTGTGAGCAGTTCAGTGAGGTAGGTGGGGGCCGCACCGTGCAGACAGTGATGGGTGTGTAGGAGGATCTTATACTCTATACGGGCCTGAATGGGAAGCCAGTGGAGAGTGTGAAGGATGGGAGTGATGTGCTCATATTTCCGCACCCTCATCAGGACTCTGGCAGCGCTGTTCTGTACATACTGGAGCTTTTGGAGGCTCCTGCCAGAGATCCCAATGAGGAGTGCATTACAGTAGTCCAGCCTGGAGGAAACAAAGGCGTGGACAAGCTTCTCTGCAGCAGGGAGGGAAAGGGAGGAACGTAGTCTGGAAATGTTACGAAGGTGGAAGAAGGATGTTTTGCAAATGGAGGCGACATGATTGTCAAAAGAGAGGTGGGAGTCAAACTTGACCCCAAGGTTTGTAACAGAGGGAGAGAGGGGAATGGAACAGAGGTAAGAGGAGAGGAGCGGAGTTGATGAGGAGTACCAGTTTGAATGGCTTCTGTTTTTGAGCCGTTAAGCTGCAGGAAGTTTTGACTCATCCACGCCCCTATATCCTCCAGGCAGGAGCTGAGGGTGGAGACAGAGGGGGTAGGAGAGCTGTTGGATGAAATTTTAATGTAGAGTTGTGTGTCGTCAGCATAGCAATGGAAGTTTATTGCATGCTTGTTGACGACACAACCAAGGGGGAAGCATGTATATGGTAAAGAGGGAAGGACCGAGTACGAGTATTTTGTCTTTATTAAAAACTTTAAACTGTTTAAAGACGTTTTATTTGTCCTCACATTCATTTTCAGATTAAAATATACACTTCAAAAGCGGTACAAACAAAAACTAAAACACAAGTTTTATATGACAAACTTCTATTTTTCCTGTAATCAAGCTATAGTCGAACATTTCTGAATGTGTACACAGCTGCATATATGGCCTATTTGCAGGCTACTGTCCATAAATTTCGTGTTTTCTACAAAATACATATTCAGGACTATGTATGCATTTTATTCTGAATGGCCTGAATTGCGCATGCGCTTCTCTGCTTCTCCAGCCGGGCGGTACAGAGGTGCAGTGGAGCCAACCCGAGCAATGCGCGCGCTGCGGGTTTTGAGAATACGGAGCGGAACGGACCGGAACGCATTGTAGCGGGGTGGAACATACCGGAACAGAACGGGGCGGAACAGAGCAGACACGGAAGATGTGCAATTCCTCTGTAAATGTAATGATTGGATGTTGTAGTACATGATGAGACAAAGTGTGTGTGTGTGCGCGTGTGAGCATGTGCGTGTGAGTGATGTGAGGGAATTAGGTCATAAAGCCAACTCACAACTTGAATCCCTCCCTTGTTCACCCTAACGATAAAGAAGACTAAAACAGACAAGGCAGAGGCACCTACCACATCCCAGGCCCTGCACAAGGGTCAGAACCCCCCCCCCCCCTCCCCCCCGAGGCTTTCCTTGCTCGCACAAAATATCTCACTTGTCTTGCACTCGCAGCTCATTGATCCTTGTTATAATCGTTGTAAAATCAGACTCAGGATTATTTAATTTTCTGTACTCAGTTTACTGCCTCACTGCACTGTGAAGCAAGCAATGACGCTGGAATGGGAACCACTGGTGCCTACAAATACATGTAGTTGTAGAAGATAAACAAAATTGTTATATTACTGTATTTAGGTGTAATGATATCACAGCCAAGATAGTGTTTGGCTTTTCCTTTTGGAGAGCATTTTACACTGTTTTTATTTTATTTTGCACTGCCTGACAGAGTAAAAGCAAAGGAGAATGCAGCAGAAGAGAATACAATGACTTGTTCAGAGTCATGAGGTTATATTTTGTTGTGGTTATTTTTCAAGAACAGGCTAGGTAGAGGCAGCTTGAATGAATATGTACTCATTGTACTGCACAGTGCAGGCCTCATGACTCATTTTAGTGAGTTCAAGGTCTTGTTATTTGTTGCCGTTTGTCACTGAAAAATAAAATGTTTTGTACTGCAACTATAAATCCGTCGGTCGCCCTCCAGCAGAATTCTGCGTTCTTACAACAATATGGGCTCAATCACACATACGCGACTGTGCGGGCGCAGATCTGTCCAGGTTTGCACGGTGTCTGCGCGGAAAAGTCAGAACTGCATGCAAACAGATCAGTCCTTTCACACTGCACGCGTGGGGAATGCGCGCGCTGTGATTTCGAAATAGAAATCAAGTCTATTTTTCTGCGCGGACTTGAGCGGGCTGTGCGCGGCGTCCCGTTGAAACCAATGGCATAAACGCACATCTCGTATCAACTAGGCTTTCTATGCATATATTGAGCTCATGACTGCTCACAAACTGGTCACACAAGAGGCTTTCGCCAGTGTTCTGCTCCGTGCGGCTTGGAGCGGGTCCCATTGAAAACAATGAAGTCAGGTCCTCGTTGTCATATATGCATGCAGATATATGTTCCGTTTGAATTTACTATTTAGCGCAATTGAAGGAGAGCGTGTGTCTAGACACATATATCTAGAGATCTATATCTATGGGTCTATGCCAGAGCTACGGAAGCCGCATTGTGTTGTGTGTTTTTGACTCCTGATGCTGATGCACGTTTTTGGATGCCTGCTCTTGGGAATAAACATCCTTTCGCTTCTGAAACGCCACTGGAATTAGTAGCCCATTGCCACGGACAACCCGTTCACGCCACAGAAACGCAAATAGCTTATTACCAACGGGAGACAAGGTGCCTGCTAATTTGTAACTTCTTCACCAGCGATCCTTCTGCCGACCGTCCAGGCTTTTTTTTTTTGGTGGTAGGATCCACTTCAGTAACCTTGCCAGCAAGCTGAATTCTCGCGGTATTTGTTCACACACACCTCAAGAATCCATCTTGTACTGCTCAGGCTCAATGCGCTCGGGCTCGGACTTTTTTTAGACGGACCAATCACGCTCGGATTTTTTTCCGTCGGACCAATCACGCGTCGTTTAGGGCGGGACATGAAGCTTTGACAGAAGCAGGAAACGAGAGACTGCTAATAATATTAGCATGGCTAGCAAAAACAATGGATGTCCCGATAGCGATTAAGTCTGTTCTGGATGAATCCTCTATTGCGTCTTTGAAAAACGATCAGCAAGAGGTTTTTTCTTTGCAGTGATTGGCTGAAACCAAACATGGTTAGGCGGGTGCACTGTGTCCTTCCATCCAATGAACGCAAAGAGTTCTACAGCAAGTCCCTCCTTCCCCGAACAGATTTGCCGAGTGAAATCCCAGATTTACATGTGAAGCAATTCGTTGCTGCACGTGTCAATATGGCTTTTGCCAGGTTACCACTTCAGGACTCTTTCTCGGCCGTCTCTTTGGATTATCCGCCGTGCTGCTTCCTCATTCTGCCTGAGCGCTGCCTGTTGCCATGAGACCCTCCCCGTCCTCCCCATCCCTTGTTGTTGTGACGTAAAATGCGTAATTTCCTGCGTGCCAGCGCGGGAATGACACCGGTCGACACGCAAAGCAAGAATAGGCCACATTGGAGTTCCGACTGCGCATGTGTGAAAACCCGCTGTTTACTTCTGGTTCAGGGGTCAAGGCATATAAACAACCTCTTCTCGCCACAGCTCTCCCTTGATGTTCAGCTTGTTCCGTCAAAACTTTGCCCGTGTGTGCCGCTATAGATTGTGGTAATGGCGATTATATGTTGAACAAGTGGCGATCTATTGACTGCCGAGAGCACCCTGGGGTGAATAAAGGTGTGGGGGAGATGTATTTGCCCCCCCCTCGAGCCGAGGAGAAAGGCTTGGGTGAAGCTCATCAACAGAAAGGATGAAATAACAGATGGAAGAATCTTACTTTTTTAATTATTTGTGCACGATAGCACGATGTTAAAATCATACTTTTTGAGTCAGTGCTATACGTATCTGTCTCTCTCTCTCTCTCTCTCTCTCTCTCTCTCTCTCTCTCTCTCTCTCTCTCTCTCTCTCTCATGATCTTAACCCGTGCGACCGGATGGATCCTGTACCGGGTCCACTTCAACAAGTATAAAAAGTGAATAAAATGCCGTGAGGATGATTTCTTTCAATTGTGTCTCAAACAAGAACCCATAACCTCATAAACTGAATGCTCCAGCTGCACTTTAACGACCGAGTGGTTGTTTTAAAACAACTTTAACATCCATATGCAACAAATTGACACGCTTTTCTCGCCTGCACCTCCCGACACAAAACGCAACTTCTCCTCCATCACAACATGTTGGATATCGTATGAAACTAGAAAAGATACACTTTAACATGACACCAGGAAGAATAATATTGTCTGAGGCGACCTCCTGCCGTCAGGGGCTAAACAAACCAAAAATCCATCTTCACATTTCACAGCCAACTTTCAGATTGCATATTTTTCTCACACACTTCTCCAAATCTGAAAGCAATCCACACTAAAACACAATATATTTTGATACATATTTTATTGCTTTGCCGTTTTATGGTCATTTACCACCTATCCACACTCTCCTCTGATCAAAATTAGGGGCATAATCACTGTCCAACTCTCCGTAGTGATCTCCAAGCTCTGAAGCGATCAGTGCGTGGTCAGCAGCTTGTTGATGTGTAAAAAGGAGGCACCGTATGCCAAAGCTACAAGTTCAGCTTTTTTTTTGCAAGGTGGAGATACCCCTGTCTCTCAAAAACTTCACCGAACGTTCTCTCTTCCACAATAAGAATTAATCGAACGACGCCATTTTGCTGCATTGTTTATATGCCTTAACCTTTCACCCTACCCACAATCCCCTGCACACACGGAACTCCAATGTGGTCTATTATATATATTGAAAAATCCCACGACATGTCAGAGGAGCCGATCGGCTTAATCTGCATTTTGTCATCTCCACTAGTAGTGGCGTGGCTAAATCAGACATTAATAGACATTTAACAGTTATGCACTCTGGGCTCTAGCTTCGTAGAGTGCGCCGAATCCGCCCGCTGTCAGCGGAGCGCAAAGTGTGCCGTCGGCGGATAAAGTCAACGCGGCGCGTCCAGAAAATTGTCCTAATTTCGTGAACCAGGCGCAGTCACACCTCCATCCCGCCCACCGGCGCAGGTGGCGCAAGAGGGAGGAGAGAAAGTGGGTTTAACCCGGCTGAGCGCAATTTGACCAATCAAATGATCACCTCTCCTTTTTTTTTCAAATGCACTGCAGCGAAGGACACTGCTATATTAACATGATGAAATACATTTTATTTCCTGGCCTCAATACTAAACCATAGTGGAGCAACAATGTATATGAAGGTATTTTGAAACAAATAATCTCTTGAAGAGCTTGGGGAGCCAGACAAATGAAATAAAAATGCAGACACCCTGCATTTAGAGGCTACATAAAGACTTTGTAGGGAAAGGGAAAATCTGTTTTTATTTATCATAACTCTTGAAGATACATTTGGGAAAGCACAAAGAATTACAGGTGTCTGCGCGCCAATCACTCAGCGCAGCTGCACAGCGGAGCTGGGTGAGTTTAGGACTGCTGGTTCTGCTGTCATCCAGATCAATGTCCTCTGAAATGATTCCCTATAATTCCTATCACACACATGGCATTCCGGCCATCCCAGACGAAGGATGATCAATTATGAGAGAATGGTGGCGACATCTGCTATCTGCTCCGTCCTCCGCTCTGCTTCACGTGTTGCCAGCATTCTTACCCCCCTCCAAAGGCCACTATGGTCAGCCAGGCTGTCATACATATGCAGTGTTTTTGCGCAGGAGCACACCAACAGGTTGCTTTTCTGTAATCGAATGTATTAGAAATTTAGATAAAGAAACGAAATATTAAGTCAAGAGGATCAGTAAAACTTTTAATGCCTTATATCTGCTCTATTAATGCCTCAAATCAGGTTTTAAAATTCATCGGACTTTTTACAGTGCGCATTTGCGCAGCGTCACCTCTCACACTCCGGGCACTCGTTTCCTTGATAAACACGCACACACACGCCAACACACACAAAATAGTTGTATTATTAACCGCCAATAATAATCAAGAACATATTAAAATTAGTAAAATAAGTCTCCCCGGCTGCGCACCAGGACGGACACCTTCCCACACCGACCCGTCCTCACCCTGCTCATTTTATTCTGGGATTGCAGGCTCCACAGGACAAAGGTATTTATTCAGAAAATATGGTCGTTCTAAAATTCATTTTTGGAAATGAAAAATACATGGTTTGCTGTACTTTGATGGAGGATATAATATTTTACCTGAATCTGTAATTGGCACCTCTGGAGACGCTGCAGTGCTCCTGCTGTCAATATTGTGTTTACTATTGTGTTGAGATTTATTACATTAGTTTATTTTTTATTTTTTTACACCACTTTATGTTATTATTATTTAGTTGTAAACTGACAGCAGCCTACAGTAATTCTGGACCTGGAGGTGACGCGTGAGCGCTTCAATGCGCCACTGCAGGTTCTGCTCTGGACTGTACAGCAGCTGGAGGTCTGTCGGGTATTTTTGGGGCAGGATTACATTTGTTTCGCTGTTTGGCCCGCGGCTGTTCTGACTCTGATTCAGAACGTTCCTCCTCTTCACTCCAGTCAAGATCGCTGATGTCCGACACGTCTCCACCATTCGATTCTCCCTCACTGACCTCTTGTATCCTTGCTAAAGCTTCTTCCACCTTATATCTTATTTACGCCTGTTTTTATTGTCTTTCTTTTGGGATTTGGTTGATATTTTTGGCTGTCTGTCTGATTGTCTGCTGTCAGAGCTAGCTCCCTGTTCAGATGAACCAAAACAAATCAATCGCAGAAAAAAAAAAAAAAAAAGCCCCGTGAAGTGCGTCTTTTTTATCAGCGGTCTGTGAGACACTGTTGGCCTTTGGAGGTATAAATGCTTTGTAATATTATGTGTGTCATTGTTAGGACCTTATTTGCTTCAGAAAAACATACAAGACACATATTTAGGAAAATTCAAAGAATTACAGGACAGGGGAATTATTTTAACAGATTTATTTGAATTCTAAAAACCCAAACGGTCTGTCAGACCGTCTTGGATGTTCTTGTGTTAAAGCGATACTTCAACATTTTGGCAAATTGGCCCGTTTAGCGCAATTATTTAGTCATTTCGAACAGTATACTTACTTTTTTGTGAGGGCGAGCTGTTGTTTATTCAGAGGTGAGTCGGGGAAGGTTTTCGGGACGGACACAATGGAAGTGGATGGTATTTTGGTTCCCCCTCGTCAAACTCATCAAATACACAATCCAACAACCCCAAAACACTTTGGTGGGCAAATTATAATCCGCACATTCACTACGCTGTGGAACACCAACAAATAATATTGTAGCGTTACGACACTGAAGCAAATACTGGGAACTACTTTTTCTTTTGAAATCACTACGCCCAGACAAGTAGTTCCGTCTTAGCAATCTTCACATAAACAACTCAATCTCGTAATTTTGCATTAATACTTCACAGGGTAGTGAATGTGCGGATTAGAATTTGCCCACCAAAGTGTTTTGGGGTTGTTGGATTGTGTATTTGATGAGTTTGACGAGGGGGAACCAAAATACCATCCACTTCCATTGTGTCCGTCCCGAAAACCTTCCCCGACTCAACTCTGAATAAACAACAGCTCGCCCTCACAAAAAAGTAAGTATACTGTTCGAAATGACTAATGAATTGCGCTAAACGGGCCAATTTGCCAAAATGTTGAAGTATCGCTTTAAAGAAGATAATAAAAACAATTATGTGCTTCATGAGTGATTTTGTGTATCTTTCATGACACCGACAAGCTGAAACCCTGCCTCTGAGGTTTTCTCAGGCAAATTATCATCAGATCCTCCGCTCCCCAGCCTGCTCACATCTTCTGCACTAAACTCTCACTGCGCCCAGCTGATTCTGTCGAGCCCTCCCCCTGGTGCGCCACCATGCCCATCTCGGTGCAAGTGCAGCAGACCGGTCAGAAACCCTCTTCTGCGCCTGTCAAAAATAGGAATGCGCTGCCTCCGCCGCTGATCATCGCCAAGTTGCGCCGTCAAATTAGAGCCTTATAGCTTTAAGACTAGACTAAGACTAAAATATTTTTATATTTAGTCAACTCGACTAGATAAGACTAGAAAAATGTCAGAAGACTAAGACTAAGCAAAATTGTGTGTTTCGTCTTAGACGAGGACTGAATCGAAAATTTCTGAAAAAATTAACAGTGACAGGCATTTGCAATAATGGTGAACATTAACACATATGCTGTTGCTGCCAAATACACTCTTCATCTGTACTAACACTAACAGGACATAAATGAATATTTACTGTTGTATCTAAGGTTCTGGAAATCTTCCATGAAGCTTTGTGTTTTGTATTTGATATATCAATCCCATCTATAGAATTTAGTGCACTGGTTGATTTTTTTCTCTACTTTTATTAACAATTTCTGAACAGTTAGAAGGAAAACAAAAGCCATCCATGCAACTCAAAAGTTAGGTTTTTGTTTCCATAAATAGGCCTGTTTTTTAAGATTTTTTGAAAAATTATTTTTTAATTTAATGAGAGCCCAGTTCTGACCACCTCAGTTCTTGAGATTTTCTTGGAGAGGGGTGTGTGTGGGTGTGTGTGTGTGTGTGGGTTTAGTGGGGGGGGACATTTGATGTGAATACAGACCGACTTTGCATATTAATAGAAAAAAAGGATTAAAAAAATAAGTGAACCAGCATAATAAAATGAAAAACAGTTCATCCCTCTTTGTTTAAATGTAACAGCTCGTTTAGAAATCAATATTGAATTGGATGGAGTTGCAGCCTGCGAGCAACATGTGAGTGAGCAAATTCTGAGATCCATTCTGGTAAAAACTAACAATGTCTCATCAAATGAGGGATAATTTGGTGCAATTTAAACTGGGTGTGGATTATTATTCTTAATGATTTTGTCGGCATTCCTTTTTTTCTCAGTCTAGAAGCATGCTACTTTTTTTCTTTTTTTCCAAAAACTGAGTCTTACTGTCTCTGAACAGATTAAGACTCTTAAAACTCAAAAAATTGAGAACATTGCGTGCGCTCGTGCATCGATTCACAGACCGGGAGCAAATATATAATATTACCGGGAGAGCGGACACATGAAACTACAAATAGAACTACAGATGAACTTTCTTCTGTTGATTCTTGGTTTGTCAGCAAGTGAGCAGCGGCATATTTGCACACGCGCGATTCATTTGAAGTGTGGACGGAGCGATGTGGGTCTCCTCTCTGCTCTGCCTGCAGCAGGGGGCGCTGCGTGAGACTGGCCGCCTGCGAGTGCTTTGGGACGGGGGAGGGGCTCACGCAGCAGGCGCAACTCGTTGAGGACAGCGGAGACGTCCTGTCACGTCTCCAGAGCGCCAGAAAAAGTCGCTAAATTTGTCGCTAGTCACTTTTGACGAAAAAAAAGTCTCCAAGAGGCTTTGGAAAGGCGCCAGATTTAGCGAGAAAGTCACCAAGTTGGCAACACTGCCCGCCCCTGATCGCAGCAGTGTTTGAGTCCGTGTCCACGGCGGCCATGTTTTTCCTGTTCGGCAATGCGCATACAGCGTCAATTTACGTCACATCCCCACGATTGCGCGGGAAATTTGGACCCCGAACAGCAACAAATTCTGTGGCACACGGCCTGTGTAAGGCAACAGACAGATCCGCGGATTGGCCTGTTATTTTAGGTTTTTAATGCTTCACGACCCGTTAGCATTGAATAAACTGGACATGCATGTGTGGTTTTTCACAAATCTTGCCTTAAGTCCCTTTAAATATAAATAATGGTAGTGATATTCGGTCCAATAAATAAAGAAGCACAGACAGCATACCATAAATAAATAACATGATGTGATTTTTGAGCTTGATGGTAAATAAGTATTAGTTGCGTTTATTTGTTCATCTTCTGTTCATTATACTTGTTTTTTCTAAACATTGTCATGATCCTAAAAACCATTAAATTCAGTGGGATAAAATGACATCAAATAGAAAATGTATTACATGGATGAGATGATTGAGTCTCACACTTTCTAATGATATTAAAAGTCTGAATCGAGAAAAATTTGCATGAATGCTAAAGAATATATTTCACTCCATCGATTGCAATGAGGAGAACGTGTGTGACCTTCATGAGGAGGACTGTAGAGGACTGATACACATGTCCAGATCTGGAGGACTGTGGTTGTAAACCAGTTGATGATGTTCAAAATATTCAGATAAAGAGCCTTTACAAAACTGATTTAACTTTAATCATAATGCTTTATACTGCATGAAGCTTGACATTCAGTAAACTCCAGACAGTAAACATCAAATAAATAGCACTGAAATCATAAGAGAATGAGGGTTGCGTCTTTGTCTGTGTAAAATTTGTGACAGTTTGATTGTGCCTGAAGTGATTTTGCTTCTGTGTGTGTGTGTATGTATGTGTTAGGGCTGTCACGATATCAAATTTTCTCTTCACGATAATCATGACCAAAAAATATCACGATAACGATATTATCACGATATCAGCAAAAAATTAACTAATAATGGTACGTTCAGATTCATCTTTAATTTGTTTGTTTTCTCTGTTTTCCCAGATGAATTACATTCAGAATACCTGTCAAATAAGGTGTTGAAACAATATGAGAACAGTAACTGTACAACTGCATACAAAAAGTGTAGTTACACTCAACTAATTAAAATCTGACAAACTGATTAACAGAGGATCCACACGCAGAGGCTTAATTTACGTAGGGCTGGTGGGTTATGAAAACCCACGCGGACCCTCTTGGGTTGAAATCCTGTCCCACCACCACACTGCCGAGAATTTTTGTTTGTTTGTTTGTTTGTTTGTTTGTTGAAATCCGAGGCGGAATGAGCAGCAGCTGCTTCTCTCCAGTCAGAGGCGCCGCTACTGGCTCGGGCCCCGAGCTGAAGGGGGCCCCGACAGACGGCGGATATCAGCGACACAACTTGAAACCCACCGCATACATGACAATGACACGTCTGGAACCTACCTAATGGGGCCCCACTACTACCCGGATGGGTGCAAAATCTGCTTATAATTACAAGATTAACAAAATCATTTGTGGATAGCAGAGACAAAGCATTTGTATGTAACTGAAGAATGACAAGTCATATGTCTACTGAACAATCACGGGGATATTTTTTTTTTTTCTGTTTCCATTCTCTGCTTATGGCAGATTTTTATGAAGCTCGGCATTTCTTGCAAATTGGCGTGTCGTCAAACTTGTCCGCTTCCACTTTTAGGAACCCAAAAAACTCCCACACCACCGACTTCACTTTTTTCGGGTGAGGATAGAGCGTCTCGCTGTCGTTGTCGGCCACCGCCGACGTGTTTAGTTCACTCGTGACGCTCGCTAACTGGGAGCCGCGCTAGCTAGCAGCCGTGCGGCTACAGATGCTCTGCTGTGTTTATACGAGAGGGGAGGGGGAGAGGCTGGAGTGCTGCAGGAGGGAGAGAAGCAGGGCGGAAGAACAGGAGCGGATTTTGAAAATACACTTCAACACGTTTCAAGTGGCACTACATTCTCTATGCGATATTATCATGTGCGCATTTTGAACACGATATTGAAATTTCATTTTTTAATATCAGGATTATCGTCAATACCGGTTTACCGCGACAGCCCTGGTATGTGTGTATTGTTTGGTGGTGGTGGTGGTGGTGGTGGTGGGGGGGGGGGGGGGGGGGGGGGGGGGGTAATGTCATATGAAAACATACTATAAATATACGGATCTTCTTGTCTTAGTCTGGTGTTCAGCCTGGTCTCCTGTGGTCAGGAGGTCTGTGTGGTCCTTGGTGAGGAGCTTCTGGTTCTTGTGTGAGCGCTGAGGCAGGAGTCCCAGCTGTCCTTCCTCCTGTGCTCCTGTGGCTCTGCCCTCAGCTTCAGCAGATCTCTGCTCCCAATTCCGTGGCAGACTTCACCTGTAGTTGTTTAGTGGTCAGGCAACTCCTTCAGTTTGCAGATTTGAGGACTCTCTTTTGATCTTTTTTCATATATTTATTTTTTTTTATTTAAGGGCAATAAAGACTTTTTATTTCAACTCCAGATATGCCTGGCTTTTTCAGTCTGATTCCGTCCACCCTTCAACATCAACCGTGACAGAACCAGCATCATAAGATGGGAAAAACAGGCTGAAGCCCTGTTTTATTTGCAATGCACCATTTTGAAGGCAACTTTGCACTGGGTGGAGTTGCAGTGGGTGAGCAACATGTGAGTGAGGAAAGTCTGAGATCTATTCTGGGTAAAATCTGACAATGATAAACCAACAATCAAATGAGGGACATTTTGTTCCCAATTAAATCGGGTGTGGATAATTATTCTCATCAAACTGCTTTGAATTACAGATTAGCAAGAATAATATTGATGCTAAATGTGGAGTTCAGCATATAAATGAAGTGGAAGCCTTATCTGGTGTCACACTTGAAGAAAGCTACGCTTCAGTTCTGTTCCTGCTCTTCACCATGAAGCTGCTTCTTTCTCTGACTCTGCTCTGGGCGTTGTCCGTCACCGGTAAGTTAACTTACGGTGACCAGAAACAATCATTTCAGATGGCCGCAATATGAAACTGAAGGTTGTTTTCGATGTGAAGAAGATTCTAATTTCAAAAATGATACAATTAATGAAGACTGTATATTGGAATTGAAAACCTGAAGCAATGTTTGTTCTGACAAGATGAATCTGACTGGTTTTCTCTCCAGCTGAAGCCCTCCAATGTCGGCAATGCCAGAATGGTGCCTGCTCGTCAACAACCTCAGTGACCTGTTCTTCAGAGACCATGTGTGTAACAGCCACCTTCCGAGGTAGACGTTTCCTCACCTCTTGAATTCCTCAATGAAATACATGACCTGGAACATTCTGTCTGATTTTCTTCAACAATCACTAACTCGTGCTTTACTCTGTAGATGGTGGATATCTCGGAAGTTTTACCCAGAGAATCTTCAAAGGCTGTGCGACATCCGCTGTGTGTCCAACGACAGGATCTCAGACCTTTTCACTGGTTCAAAGACGAAAAGGTTTTCTGGTCGCTGCCAGATGCTGTGACACTGATGACTGTAACACAGAAACTCTTCCTCGTGAGAACAAATAGATTTGAAATATTTCAATTAAAGAAAATCCATGAAGTAATTTAATATTACAAACATGAATGTTCTCTTCGTAAATGATGAAAACATTTGTTCTGTCATGTTTCAGAACCGTCAGGTGGTGGAACTGGTTCTCTACGGTGTTTCTCTTGTGAGGAGAGTGACTGTACTTTTGCGATTAACTGTGAAGCTGAAGAGGATCAGTGTTTTCTGGGGTCTGGTGCGTACCCAGGTTTTTTTTTTTGTTTTTTTGTTTTTTCATATTCTTATTTGATATCTTCACTCCATCCAGGAAATATGCACAAACTTTATAATCTCAGAGTGATCTACCTGTATGCTTCCCAGTGTGGTCGACAGTTTTACCATGTGCCCAAAAACAAATTTTGTGTTCAACACAAGTTACTATCAGAACTTTGTTTCAGCTGCTGATTTTCCTTCTTCCACAGTAACGACCAGTTCGGGGACTTCTCCAGTTCATGGTTGTATCTCTCAAAGTGCGTGTAGAGCTGCGGAAAACCTGGGGACGTTTCCACTACTGTCACAACTTAGCGGCTTCGGTAGGCCCGATTGTTGTGAAGGAAGTCTGTGTAACCCTGACCCGTTCGCACCCACAACTACTCCAACAACTACAACGACTCCACCAACTACGAGTCAACCCTTCGGTGAGAGTCAACGAAAACTTCAAGAGCACCACCTAATTCATCAACTAGAACTCGTTGAGCAGCACCAACGTCAAGCACGTCTTCAGCAACTACAACTTCAACAACAGGATCGCAGACTGCTTGCTCAGCTGCCACCACAAGTACGTCACCATGTCCTGCTACTCCGCCAACGCCAACTATTTCACCACCTACAACCACAACTACGCCGCCACCTCCAACTATTCCACCAACGCCAACTACTTTATCACCTACACCCACAACTACGACACCACCTTCAACTACTCCGCCAACGCCAACTATTTCAACAACTGCTGCAACTGCACAATCGTCAACCATGATATTGCCTGCAGCAACCCGTCAACAACTACTGACAACTGCATTGTCAGCTCCAACGACTTCACCAGTGATGACAGCAACTACTTTTGACGAGTTTGTTTCCTTACAGTTTAACTGTGATTTCCTGAAGCAGATAATAATTCTTGTACCAAAGTTTTCTCTATTGCAACAATTGGTGGAAGACAAGAGGATGTGGTGTGTTCATTCAAATCACAATCAACCAAAACACTGACATCAGCCTTGTTTACTTTATTCATTTTCATTTATTCTTTTCAAAATTGTTCTTTTCCTTCTTTACTACACTCTATAACAAACTAGGCAGAACACTCTGGTGAAAACCTCCAGACCTCTGTAACTGCTCCAAATATATTAAATTACAAAATAATGTTGATAAAGTTTCTCCAGCAAATAGCTCAGCAGGATGTTAATATGATGTATTCAGAACTGGGACTCTGTGACAACGCCATTTGGTCAAACCTTCTGCTGTCTAAAGGTGGACGTGTTGACATGCTTCATCAAATCAAACAAAGTGATGGAATAAGAATGGAAATCAGAACAAATCAGAACAATTTGAACTCGTCAAGGTGTGTGGAGCTTACACGTATCCTTTATCACTAATGGGATGTTGGGGGATCAAAGACAGCATTGATTTTCTCTAGGAAAGCGGTGGAAGGGTTAAACGTAGCGATATGCTAATGAAGGAGGTTCGCACCTTCAAAAGGTGTGAAAGGGGGAGTTGGTTCGGAATGATATTGATTTGTAACACATTTACTCTTTATGTGCTGATAACGCTATGAAGGGATCTGAGGATTAGGGCGCACTTCTTTCTACAGGCTACTGACTCCACCTGATTGGATGAAAAGAAGAGTGGCAGGAGGCTGGGAGCAACCTGAGCAACCAACCAATGGAGAGCTGAGTCTAAACCATGGCTCCTCCCCCATGTCTAGACCAATCATTCAGGAGCATGTAGCACATGAGCTCATTTCTTTTTGGAAACATTGTTCTTTCTGGGGAAGTTTCTTTTTTTCCCTGCACACTAACAGTTTGTTGACTGTGATTTCCTGAACCAGATAAGAATTCTTGTACCACACTTTTCTCTATTGCAATAAATGGTGGAGGACAACTAAGAGGAAGCTGTGCGTTCTCTCAAATCACAATCAACCAATGTACTGACGTCAGCCTTGCTTTCTTTATCATTTGTTCATTTCAAAATTGCTCTTTTCCTTCTTTACCACACTCTATAACAAACTGGACAGAACACTCTGGTGAAAACCTCCAGACCTCTGTAACTGCTCCAAATAAATTAAATTATAAAATAAAGCTGATAAAGTTTCTCCAGCAAATAGCTCAGCAGGATGTTAAAATGAAGTATTGGGAACTGGGACTCTGTGACAACGCCATTTGGTCAAACCTTCTGCTGTCTAAATGTAACCCCATAGTGGTAGCGCTAGTGATAAGCAATCTCAATATTTATATTAGTGATGCACATAAAAATTCGGCCACCGAAAATTTTCGGCCGAAAATGACTCAAAAGTGTATTTTCGGCTTTCGGCCGAAAGAAAAAAATCATCGAAACAACACGGCCGAAAAAAAATGGTGATGACGTGGCGGTAATGCTAAAGCAAACCTTTTAATGCCTCATGTCTGCTGTATTAATGCCTCAAATCAGGTTTTCAACTTTTTACAGTGCGCATTTGCGCAGCGTCACTTCTCACACTCCGCGCACTCGTTTCCCTGACAAACACGCACACACACACCAACACACACAAAATTGATGTATTACTGACCGTCAATAATAATCAAGAACGTATTAAAATTAGTAAAATAAGTCTCCCCGGCTGCGCACCAGGACGGACACCTTCCCACACGGTCCGTCCTCACCCTGCTCATTTGATTCTGGGACTGCAGGCTCCACAGGACAAAGGTATTTATTCAGAAAATATGTTCGTTATAAAATTAATTTTTCGAAACAAGAAATACATGGTTTGCTGTACTTTGATGGAGGATACCTGAATCTGTAATTGGCACCTCTGGAGACACTGAATGCTTTGTAATATTATGTGTGTCATTGTTAGGACCTTATTTGTTTCAGAAAGTCATACAAGACACATATTTAGGAAAAGTCAAAGAATTAGAGGACAGGGGAATTATTTTTAACTGATTTATTTGAATTATAAAAACCCAAACGGTCTGTCAGACTGTCTTGGCTGTTGGTCACCGATGTCCAGCCAGCTCGTGAAGTCCCCCATGGCTCCCCGCGGCCCGGCGTCGGCCAGCGGCAGGCCGCTCCCAGCGTCCTGGTTGTCTGCTCTCGGGGCACAGCGTGCGGACTGCCAGCCGCGGCCAGTGTTCTCCGGTCGGGAGACTGGAGGACAAACTGTGACTGACGGGTTAGAGGTGGATGCCGTTGTTGTTTACCGTTATGTTTGACGTGGCTAGCTTAGCTACAGCAAGCAGAGGTTGTTTGCTCATGTGATCACGTCGCAACGAATTATGGGAAGCGTAGTCAAGACAACGGACTGACAACCGGGTGGTCTTTATTACTGTATTTTCTGCAAAAAAAAGGCGCACCACATTATAAGGTGCACTGTTGGGTTTTGAGAAAGTTCGAGGCTTTTATGTGTTACTTTTAGAGCGAAAAATACGGTAGGTTAAATGCCACAGACAGGAACTTTTCCTATCCTGTCCTAATTGGATGCAGTGATTAATCTGATGAACCTGATCATCCCTGAAGAATATCCCTGAGGAACAAAGGCTAATAATTATTCATTTCTTTCGGTCTTTCGGCTTTCGGTTTTCGGCTTTAGTTTCCTCATTTTTCGGTTTCGGTTTCGGCTAAGAATTTTCATTTCGGTGCATCCCTAATTTATATATAGGGCTATCTTCAGCTAGGTTCAATGAGGAGACTGGTTGTGTCGGCTATCATAAAGTAATATGATTAGTAGACTCCACTCCAAATGAAACACAGGACAACAAATTGAATTTTGGATTGAAATATGCATTCTTGGGCTGCACGGTGGCGCAGTGGTTAGCGCTCTTGCCTCACAGCAAGAAGGTCCTGGGTTCAAATACCGGCCGGGGTTCAGAGCCTTTCTGTATGGAGTTTGCATGTTCTCCCCGTGTGTGCGTGGGTTCCCTCCGGGTACTCCGGCTTCCTCCCACGGTCCAAAAACATGCATGGTAGGTTAATTGATCACCCTAAAATTGCCCCAAGGTATGAATGTGTGAGTGAATGGTTGTTTGTCTATATACAGGACTGTCTCAGAAAATTAGAATATTGTGACAAAGTTCTTTATTTTCTGAAATGCAATTAAAAAAACAAAAATGTCATATATTCTGGATTCATTATAAATCAAGTGAAATATTTCAAGCCTTTTATTATTTTAATATTGCTGATTATGGCTTACAGCTTAAGAAAACTCAAAAATCCTATCTCAAAATATTAGAATATCATGAAAACGTATACTAGTAGGCTATTTAACTAATCACTTGAATCGTCTAAATAACTCGAAACACCTGCAAGTTTTTCCTGAGCCTTGAGAAACACTCAGCTTGGTTCAGTAAACTAAATCACAAGTATGGGGAAGACTGCTGATCTGACTGCTGTCCAGAGGACCATCATTGACACCCTCCATCAGGAGGGGAAGACACAAAAAGACATTTCTCAAAGAGCAGGCTGTTCACAGAGTGCAGTTTCAAAGCACATTCACAAAAAGTCTGTTGGAAGGGAGAAATGTGGCAGGAAACGCTGCACAACCAAGAGAGATGACCGCAGGCTGAACAGCATTGTGAAGAAGAGCTGCTTCCAGAATTTGGGGGAGCTTCAGAGACAGTGGACTGAAGCTGGAGTCCAGGTATCAAAAGCCACTGTTCACAGACGTGTCCGGGAAATGGGCTACAATAGCCGTATTCCCATGGTCAAGCCACTTCTGAACTCAAGACAACGGGAGAAGCGTCTGACCTGGGCTATGGAAAAGAAGCACTGGACAGTTGAAGAGTGGTCCAAAGTCCTCTTTTCAGACCAAAGCAAGTTTTGTATTTCATTTGGAAGTCAAGGCGCCAGAGTCTGGAGAAAGGCTGGAGAGGAGCAAAATCCAAGTTGCTTGAAATCCAGTGTGAAGTTCCCACAGTCAGCGATGGTTTGGAGCCATGTCAGCTGCTGGTGTTGGTCCACTGTGTCTCATCCAGTCCAGAGTAAATGCAGCTGTGTACCAAGAGATTTTAGAGCACTACATGCTTCCTTCTGCTGAAAAGCTCTATGGAGATGATGATTTAATTTTCCAGCAGGATCTGGCACCTGCCCACAGTGCCAAAACCACCAGTAACTGGTGTACTGACCATGGCATTACTGTCCTCCATTGGCCTGCCAATTCCCCTGACCTGAACCCCGTTGAGAATTTGTAGGGTATTGTCAAGAAGAAGCTGAAAGACACCAGACCCAACAATGCAAATGAGCTAAAGGCCGCTATTGAAGCATCCTGGGCATCCATAACACCTCAGCAATGCCACAGGCTGATTGCCTCCATGCTACGCCGCATTGATGCAGTAATTTGTGCAAAAGGATTCCCAACCAAGTACTGAGTGCATTAATGGACATTTTCAAATGTTTGATTTTGTTTTGCTGTTATAATTTTGTTTGTTTACTTGGTTTGAGGAAATATTCTAATATTTTGAGAAAGGATTTTTGAGTTTTCTTAAGCTGTAAGCCATAATCAGCAATATTAAAATAATAAAAGGCTTGAAATATCTCAGTTGATTTGTAATGAATCCAGAATGTATGACATTTTTGTTTATTTAATTGCATTTCAGAAAATAAAGAACTTTATCACAATATTCTAATTTTCTGAGACAGTCCTGTATGTCAGCCCTGCGACAGACTGGCGAACTGTCCAGGGTGTACCCCGCCTTCGCCCACAGCAGCTGGGATCGACTCCAGCCACCCGCGACCCCGAAAGGGATAAAGCGGCAGAAAATGAATATGTATTCTTTTTCCTTTCTTTTGTTATTTTATCAGTGAAATCACATGAAAAAAAAGGAAACAAATCCCCAAAACAACCACTGAGATCTCAGGAAACAAAAGAAATAAATGTACCCTTGAGTGCACTCATGAAAGTTTTTCCAGACTGGTCATCCCTCAATACTTAGTGTCCATTGCAAAAACCTGATGGGACCATTGCAGCGCTGTTAAGAGGAGACTCGGACGATGGAACCAGGCACCAGATGAAGAGCGGAATCCGGCCTCGGGAACAGCCGACCAGGGTCCAGCACAGAGAGGCCGGGTGCTGGGGAACAGGGTTCAGAATAGCCCTTTAAAAAAAAAACAGTCTGCACAGAATTTAACCTTTATTTATATCTAACCATCTTATCTTCACCTTATTAATCAATTTCACTGTAATCTGACATCAATGAAATCTTAATTCAAATGAATACTTATGAACTGTGTAAAGCAACAACAAAAAATGAATATCCATGTCCAAAATACACACATTTCCATATCACTTCACAATTTACACAATGAATCAGGCAAAATAAACAAAATGTACCTTTTGGGCAACATCCACTGGTGGTAGACAGCCAGACTGTTCTTATCCACCTCTTATCCACTGAAATGGTGAAACATGCATATTCAGCCTCATGTTATGAGGTTAGTTTAAAGCTCGTGTCTGGAGTTTTGAACGAGAGAGGGTTTTTTTTCAATCCAATGTCTCAGGTTCCGCCCTCCCTCTGCTTTCATGAGCGACCAAGCCACGCCCCTTTAATTGTGCACGCTATTATCTGTCGGGTGAAAATGAGAGCCTCTGAGTCCTACAGCATCCTCCATGTTGAGCTGTTTACGGTGGATGTTGAGCACATAGATATATATAGAAACACTAGATGGCTCATGCGCGCTGTAACCCAATGGGGACTAACGTCGTCACATGGCGGCCATCTTGGTACAGGGCCGCTCACTCACTCATCACATTAATGTCAATTGAGCGTCAACTTTGAAATAGCTATAGATTGCTCAATTTTCAATCGATTTTCAAACGACTTGGTTTGTTATAAAAGTCAGACATGTAGGCATTTAACTGCATGCAAAAAGAAAAGTTGTGATATTAAAATGTAGTCTGCATCATAGCAACGTAACGTTAGTAATGAATCAAACTGTCTGTAAATCCATGAGGAATTCATTGAGTTGAGTATTTTAATTAGTGTAAATCACTCACCTTCCCTTAGATTACACAGAGCGCCCCAGAGTGGTCCACTGTCCGAAGATGGCCGCCAGTGAACGACGTTGCTGACTCCGCCTTAAGGCATCTAGTTTTTATATGATATCTATGGTTGAGCAGACAGTGGATATATCCGAGGTAAGCGGGGCGGCTGCTGCGTTGCTAACTCTCCTCTGCTGGGCGAGCGGCCGTGCTCTCTGGCTGCTCCACATTTTGATTGACAACACGAGAATGCGGAAGCTCGAACTCTATTGGCTGACGCTGACCGGCGCTTTTTCGGATAACATGGGGGTCTATGAGACGAAGGCGGGGCTCAGAAATAAATTTTTATATTGCTTTATGCTAATATTATATTATAGTATCGAACCAGACTGACACATTTAAGCTCTGTTGAAAAATTATACATACGTTGGAAACGAACGGAAACTCCAGACACGAGCTTTAACAAATACAGAGCATGTTCACAAAAACAACTCACCTTGAGGATTTCTTTTCTCTCTGAGGCAAAATCAGTCAAAAATGTTTCGTTTTGGTTCATCTCCGTCCAAGTTCTCACAAGTTCTCTGCAGCCCATCCAAGATAGAGGACCCATGAAGAACAACAAAATATGGTGCACTGCCCCACAGTGGTGGACAAGTGAAGTGCGCATATCCAATTCACAAAGATCATACATTTCAGGAACATCATGAAAGATTATCTATAAACAAAAATACAACTCCAACTATTGCATGGGACAAAAATTAACAGGGTTACATAAAGGTGGATGTTTTAAAATGCTTCATCAAATCAAACAAAGTGACGGAATAAGAATGGAAGGTCTGTTTTATGCTGGATGATAGGGCTGCATGATATGGCAGTCATATCACAATAATTTCCCTCATTTTATTGATCAATATCGATATTTAAGCTACTACTGTAGCCACAGCTGCCCTGGGGCAGACTGACGGAAGCGAGGCTGCCAATCTGCGCCAATCCAACCACCACCAACCATTCACTCTCACAGCTTTCATACTTAGGCAAGGTGGGTGAAGTGTCTTGCCCAAGGACACAACGACAGTTTTACGCCTGCGGGAGCAGGGGTCGAACCGCCAACCTTCCAGTTATAAGACGACCTGCTCTACCAACTGAGCTACTGTCGCCCCATTTCTTGTGTTCATTAGCCCCAATGGTTTCCTGTGTTGTGTCTTGCACCCTGTTGGAGTCTCCCATCCTCATTCTGATGACAGGCTTTGCATGCTGAATGCTCATTGGTGACAACACCACCTCGGTCATCTTTTGAGTTCCCTAAATGGTTCCACATAGCAGACCTGAATTGCTTTTTGGGTGGATGTAACACTGGGGGAGCCCATCCTTCTGCCATCGTCCATTTACTGGTAAGTTCTTGTGCTTCCTCGACACTCCGTCCACATACACACTGCCTGTGTGTGTCCAGCAAAAGTTCTTATCCCCGAACAAAAACATGTATCCCCTGCTGCGGGAGCATGCATGTATTTGGGAGGGTGTTCATTTTAATTCCGTGTTTAAAGATCAGTTTATGTACATATATGTACAGTAATGGGAGTAATGGCACCAAAATAAACAACATTACAATTTTAATCTAATTGCTTTTTCCAGTGTTATGTTTCCAGCCACTACTGTCACGGACAATAAAATTCTGTGCCTGCCTGCTGTAACCTTGCTTCGGGCATCTTGAGCTTATGTTACAGCCCAGTTCCCCTCCCCGACTTCTCCCTCCTCTCTCACCACCAAAACCGTTGTCTCAGTAGGAAAGTTAAAAAAAACAAACAAAAAAAATGATTATTTGTTCCATCTCAGTTTTCGGTTTATTACCTGTGTTCGATGATTCCATTAACTGTCAAGTGTCAGATTTCACAGTGTGTTCCTGTGCGGTCTAATGTTCAAGTAGGCAGGTGAAGGATCATCTCAATGTGATCAATCCAGTTGTTTGGTATGTCTGCATGCTTGACTGGAAGTGACAGTTTGAAAGATTAACCTGAAAGGGAGTGGTGTAGAAAAAACCCAGACACGCCCAAAAACTCTTCCTGTAAATTTGTTGTGATCGTCCAATATTTAAAAACTAAGTGCCTTTGTCACAGTCAGAGGACAGCTGATCTGAGGTGACAATATGCTCTGTCATGATGAAGCCGATTATTTCTTTGACTCTAATTTGGATGTTTTCAGTCACAGGTAAGTTATTCTAATATTTTAATTGTGCACAATGATACAGTTATTAAAAACAGATGATGCCACACAAGTGCTCAGGTAGTAATTTGCTGTATCTTAAAGAGTTGAGTCGATCAAGTAGTTGGGGTTGAGGGTGGTAGGCCAGTCAGTCATCATGTCAGACTATAGGAAATGGTTTCCTGTGTTGGAAGTTGTGTGGAATCAACACCATCAATGTTTATTTCTTCATGACAGCTGAAGCTCTGGACTGTCTGAGCTGCTCAGATGACTCCTGTTCATCTCCAGTCTCAGTGCCCTGCTCCACAGAGACCATGTGTATAACAGCCACCATTAGAGGTAGACTTTTCTTCATCTCTGGAATTCCTCAGTGAAACACATGGACTCAAACTTTTCATCAACTGTCACTGACTCTTTTTTCACTCTGTAGATGCTGAAGTTGGACAAGCTGAAATCCAGAGATTCTTCAGAGGCTGTGCAACGTCATCCGTGTGTCCAACCATAGGAGAGCAGACATTTTCAATGGATTCAGGCTCAGCCAGTGTTCTGGCATCTGCCAGATGTTGTGATACAGATGACTGTAATGTGGAGGATTTTCCTGGTGAGCATGAACAAATTGTAACACTGAATTGTAATACTGAAATGTTCTGTGATCTTTCAATTGAACTTCTTGTCCATTACCATTTCAGCTCCAGATCCACAAAGAGAAAATGGTGGAATGTGTTTCATATGTCTTCCTGGTCAAAGTGAATGTCGGTCAGCATCATTCTGTGAAGGAGTGGAGGATCAGTGCTTTGAAGGGGAGGGTGAGTCTTCAGGACTTCTATTTATATAACCTATTTCAATTGATTGTGGAATCGGGCCACTTTCAGAACAGAGATCCTCAGCATTCTTACCTCTTGACTTCATGGCCTCCATGTGGCGAGCAATTGATACACCAGATGGTGATCAGTTGAACAGATTGACGAACACACACTGATCACGAGAAACACTCCATGACAAGGCAGTGATCAGTTGATCTCTCTGATGATTGGACAGCGGTGTTTTTTTTTTTTTTTTCTGATTTATGACCAGAAAGCAGTCAGTCGATCCACGTGATGATAACACGGTGATCAGTTTAACCACCTTATGACCAGAGGATGATCAGTTAATTCAACTCACCATTCCTAAAAGCCATATTCATTTCAGGGGATGTTGTTGTCCCACCACTTCTCTTTCCTTTGTGACACATTCCAAGCCTTCTACGTCTTCTTCTTCCACAGCATCAAGTGGTTCTGGGAGTAATCCATCTTTTGGTTGCATATCTCAAACTGTGTGTGACGCTGCTCCAGACCTGGGGGATTTCACACTGCTGGACAATATTGGACCCTTCACCAGCGGACCAATCTGTTGTCAAGAAGACAATTGTAATGATGGCACCATATCCACGAGAACAACGACAGCTGCTCCAACTACAACTCCTCAACCAACCACAACTCCTGCCCCAACAACAACTCCTCAACCAACCATAACTCCTGCACCAACAGCAATTCCTCAACCAATCACAACTCCTGCACCAACAACAACTCCTCAACCAACCACAACTCCTGCCCCAACAACAACTCCTCAACCAATCACAACTCCTGCACCAACAACTCCTCAACCAACCACAACTCCTGCACCAACAACAACTCCTCAACCAACCACAACTCCTGCCCCAACAACAACTCCTCAACCAACCACAACTCCTGCACCAACTACAACTCCTCAACCAACCACAACTCCTGCCCCAACAACAACTCCTCAACCAATCACAACTCCTGCACCAACAACTCCTCAACCAACCACAACTCCTGCACCAACAACAACTCCTCAACCAACCACAACTCCTGCCCCAACAACAACTCCTCAACCAACCACAACTCCTGCACCAACAACAACTCCTCAACCAACCACAACTCCTGCCCCAACAACAACTCCTCAACCAACCACAACTCCTGCCCCAACAACAACTCCTCAACCAACCACAACTCCTGCACCAACAACAACTCCTCAACCAACCACAACTCCTGCCCCAACAACTCCTCAACCAACCACAACTCCTGCCCCAACAACTCCTCAACCAACCACAACTCCTGCCCCAACAACAACTCCTCAACCAACCACAACTCCTGCCCCAACAACAACTCCTCAACCAATCACAACTCATCAACCAACCACAACTCCTCAACCAACCACAACTCCTGCACCAACAACAACTCCTCAACCAACCACAACTCCTGCCCCAACAACAACTCCTCAACCAATCACAACTCATCAACCAACCACAACTCCTCAACCAACCACAACTCCTGCACCAACAACAACTCCTCAACCAACCACAACTCCGGCCCCAACAACAACTCCTCAACCAACCACAACTCCGGCCCCAACAACAACTCCTCAACCAACCACAACTCCTGCCCCAACAACAACTCCTCAACCAACCACAACTCCTGCACCAACAACAACTCCTCAACCAACCACAACTCCTGCCCCAACAACAACTCCTCAACCAACCACAACCCCTGCACCAACAACAACTCCTCAACCAACCACAACTCCTGCACCAACAACAACTCCTCAACCAGCCACAACTCCTGCACCAACAACAACTCCTCAACCAACCACAACTCCTGCCCCAACAACAACTCCTCAACCAACCACAACTCCTGCCCCAACAACAACTCCTCAACCAACCACAACTCCTGTCCCAACAACAACTCCTCAACCAACCACAACTCCTGTCCCAACAACTCCTCAACCAACCACAACTCCTGCCCCAACAACTCCTCAACCAACCACAACTCCTGCACCAACAACAACTCCTCGACCAACCACAACTCCTGCCCCAACAACAACTCCTCAACCATTCACAACTCATCAACCAACCACAACTCCTGCCCCAACAACAACTCCTCAACTAACCACAACTCCTGCCCCAACAACTCCTCAACCAACCACAACTCCTGCCCCAACAACAACTCCTCAACCAACCACAACTCCTGCACCAACAACAACTCCTCAACCAACCACAACCCCTGCACCAACAACAACTCCTCAACCAACCACAACTCCTGCCCAACAACAACTCCTCAATCAACCACAACTCCTGCCCCAACAACAACTCCTCAACCAACCACAACTCCTGCACCAACAACAACTCCTCAACCAGCCACAACTCCTGCACCAACAACAACTCCTCAACCAACCACAACTCCTGCACCAACAACAACTCCTCAACCGACCACAACTCCTGCACCAACAACAACTCCTCAACCAACCACAACTCCTGCACCAACAACAACTCCTCAACCAAACACAACCCCTGCCCCAACAACTCCTCCACCATCCACAACTCCTGCCCCAACAACAACTCCTCAACCAACCACAACTCCTGCCCTAACAACAACTCCTCAACCAACCACAACTCCTGCCCCAACAACAACTCCTCAACCAACCACAACTCCTGCACCAACAACTCCTCAACCAACCACAACCCCTGCTCCAACAACAACTCCTCAACCAACCACAACCACCGCCCCAACAACAACTCCTCAACCAACCACAACCCCTGCCCCAACAACAACTCCTCAACCAACCACAACTCCTGCCCCAACAACAACTCCTCAACCAACCACAACTCCTGCCCCAACAACAACTCCTCAACCAACCACAACTCCTGCCCCAACAACTCCTCAACCAACCACAACTCCTGCCCCAACAACAACTCCTCAACCAACCACAACTCCTGCACCAACAACAACTCCTCAACCAACCACAACTCCTGCCCCAACATCAACTCCTCAACCAACCACAACTCCTGCCCCAACAACAACTCCTGCACCAACAACAACTCCTCAACCAAACACAACTCCTGCCCCAACAACAACTCCTCAACCAACCACAACTCCTGCCCCAACAACAACTCCTCAACCAACCACAACTCCTGCCCCAACATCAACTCCTCAACCAACCACAACTCCTGCCCCAACAACAACTCCTCAACCAACCACAACTCCTGCCCCAACAACAACTCCTCAACCAACCACAACTCCTGCCCCAACAACAACTCCTCAACCAACCACAACTCCTGCACCAACAACAACTCCTCAACCAACCACAACCCCTGCTCCAACAAGAACTCCTCAACCAACCACAACCCCTGCCCCAACAACAACTCCTCAACCAACCACAACTCCTGCCCCAACAACAACTCCTCAACCAACCACAACTCCTGCACCAACAACAACTCCTCAACCAGCCACAACTCCTGCACCAACAACAACTCCTCCACCAACCACAACTCCTGCACCAACAACAACTCCTCAACCGACCACAACTCCTGCACCAACAACAACTCCTCAACCGACCACAACTCCTGCACCAACAACAACTCCTCAACCAACCACAACTCCTGGACCAACAACAACTCCTCAACCAACCACAACTGAAACTACATTATCAACAACAATTCCTGCTCCTCTCCAGTGTCTGAGCTGCTCAGATGACTCCTGTTCATCTCCAGTTTCAGTGCCCTGCTCCACAGAGACCATGTGTATAACAGCCACCATTATAGGTAGACTTTTCTTCATCTCTAAAATTCCTCAATGAAACACACGGACTTAAATTTTCTGTCAGCTTTTCATCAACTGTCACTGACTCATTTTTCCCTCTGTAGATACAATACTTGGGCAAGATCCAACACGGAGGTTCTACAAAAGCTGCGCATCGCCCACTGTGTGTCCAACCAGAGGAGATCGGACATTTTCAGTGAATGCAGGTTTTTCCAGTGTCCTGGTGTCAGCCACATGCTGCAGCACTGAGGACTGTAACTGACGATGACCAACCGTTTATTCAGTCTTCTAAAGAAGTCTTTCTGGGCCTTTTTGGTTGGCAAATTCCTTTTCCTTTGCCCTCTCTGTTCGCAAGTGTGCAGACAATACAACTAACTCAAGCTGCCATCATTAAGCATTAATAGCTCTTGCCTCCTTCCTGAAACAATGAAGATGATTCTCAACTGAACATCTCTGCCAAACTGAATTCAACTTTTCAAATAACTACACTGTCACTGTCCGATAATGCATTCAAGTATCAGTTATAAAACTGCTTCAGATTGATTTGTTTAGAAGCTTTCTTCCCCTGAAGGTTTTAATTTTCATAGATTATGTTTTGCTTTTCAACAGTTTCAGAAATTTTAACTGTTTCACCGATTTAATCTCTTTTGCTATTTTGGCCGTTTAAAAAAAAACACTTGCATTTTTGTTGCTGTTGTTATTTCAAGCAACAATACAAAAAAAAATTGTACTTACCAGATTTCTTTTATCAGTTTTTCTCATTTTTTTATTAATTGTTACATTTTTACAGCCATGTTTCCCAGTATCCTTAGTAATTCGATCCTTATAGGTCCTTTCCTGCGGATATGGATTTCAGTGTGGGTCCAGTCTGGAATCTGATTTGAAGTGGAGGTTATTTTTTTTGTTGTTGTTGTTCTTTTGTTTAATTTACATTAATGCTCTTCCCTTTTCTTTCTCCTTTCTCACTCTTGACTTCTCCACTCATCTGGTTCACTTTCCTCTTGTAATTCTTCCACATCTCAACTTTGTGTGCCAGGTTCTCCAGTTTTCCAAGTGGCTGTGTCACTTCAAATACCTGTCTGTAATCATCTGGATCATCTTCAACATGTCCTACCCCCAATATAGGTGGTGAATATCTTCATTTATTCTTCATTTACACCTAATTTTGTCATTTTTGACCTATATTTAATATACTTTAACACTAAAAGGACTATGATGCTTTATGGAATGCATAATGTATGAAATGCAATAAAATGATTGACAGATTTTCAAGTAAGTTGCCTTGGATTTATTAGTTGTTAAATATACAAAATCTAAATAAGACATGATTTCTGACTTGAGAAACTGTGGGGATCATAAAAAAGTGTGATTATTTACTAAACATCCTGTTAAAACTTGTTTTCCAAGCAGTGTGCAGTTTGAACCATGAAGTGAAGTGACTAGTTACAATATTTGTCCACTAGATGGCATCAGAAAAAAGCAAAAGGAAAGGGCCATGTCTACTGCAGGATTGATAAAAGAACTGACATTGAGAGTTATCATTATTTAGCAAGATGTAGCTCGAAAACATAATAAATACCTTCTGTGTTGTCCATGCATTTATATAAAAATCACAGTGTTTGAAAGCAACAAGGTTTTTCACAAAAGTGCCCCGAAGGAAAACAAACCACTACTCATTGGGTGATTCTGAATCTGAAATCATCGGCAAATAGAAATATGCATGTTTGTTCTTGTTCTGGTGAGCGAGAACCAGCATTTCAACAAGTTTTTTGGGACGACAGACACTACGGTATCCCAGGACTTCAAGGCACTTGAAGCCCTGTTTACATGTTTTCAAGTGAAGAACACAAAAGTAACATTGCATTTTGGGTGCTCTGAGCCACTGAAACACAACATTTTTACAACTGCTCTCAGGGTGGAATTTTGGAAAACCATATCTTCTTGGAAAGAGGAGGACAAGCAAGATTTTCCAAAATTTCCATTTCCATGCAAAAACCAAACTTTTATGAAAACATACGTGGGGCGGTTGTGGTTCAGGCGGCTGTGGTTTCAGTGGGGAGAGCGGTTGTCTCTAAATCGGGAGGTGGTTAGTTCGATTCCTGTCTCCCCTTGTCTGCATGTTGAAGTGTCCTTGGGCAAGACACTGAACCCTAAATTGCCCCCAGTGGATGTATTGAGCACCTTGCATGGCAGTCGCCTCACTGGTGTGTGAATGTGTGTGTGAACGGGTAAATGTGATAATACAGTATAAAGTGCTTTGGGACCCCTGCAGGGTGAAAAGTGCAGTATAAGTGTCGTCCATTTACCATTACTAACTCCAAGGAAATGGGGAAAATGCAGCATGTTGAAAACACCTTCAAAGGTGAAAAGGTAAACGGTCTGAGTCCATCTCAGGGGGAACGGGAACAAACACAACTTTTCAAAAATACTCTGACTCCCATCCACTCAGCCTGTTGGACAGGAGCCCAAAACACACACACACGCACATGCACATGCACACTGTCTTCTTCTGACTGATGATGTGAATTCAACTGTACATGAAAAAACGTGATGCAATCAAGGTGTTTGTGCATGTGTGTAGCCTCAGGGTGTGTTGGCCTCCGATGAAGCACAACAAGTGCTAACATGGCTCGCAGAGTCAGACTGTCGGACACGTTGAGACATGAAGCAGCTCACCGAGGTGATTTTTGGTCACAATCCTGTTTGTATAATAATATTTCAGGTGAATTTGCATCAGTTTTTTTTAGCATTTTTGCTTCAAAAACATTTTTCAAGTGCATGCCGAAGTTCTGAAAATGTTGTAGTTTTCATGTTGGTCCACTAGTTGGTGCTGTTGTTTGTTTTTGTGGTGAAACCACACACACAATCCACTCCAGACATTAACAATGTGAGGACACAGTCAATCATGTGGACAGATCACCCAGTTGGATTTTTATTATGGTAACTTCCAACTCTTAAACGACCAAGTCCAGGGGAATATGGACACTGGAGGAAAACCTTTTTTTTTTTTTTTTTTTTTTTTTTTTTTTTTTTTTTTGTCCATCTACTGAGAATGTGCGGAACAGCTATTTATGCTGGTCACCTTAAAGATTTAATTTCATTGTGCACTAGTCAGTTTTTATTCTGTTTAAAACTTATTCAGACTTTTTTTCTCGACGTCTTTTTATTCTATGTTTTGTATCTTCGAGAGCTGTTGACCAAAATTTTGTTGTGGTGTGCACAATGACAATAAAGATTCTTGATTCTTCAGGAGCTGAACTTGGCCAGCACCAGGAGTGGGACTAACAGCAGGACCAGGACCTGTATGTATGAATTCAATAAAAAAAACACAGTATGTTTTCACTTGGAACAATGCTGTGCAAATGGAACCCTCAAAAGTCAATGAAATCCATTGTAATCGCTCAGAAACCTTTTTAGTAGGCTTGGTTTTGAGAAATAAAACAATGAATTCCTGCTTTAATTCCAGCGTCCTGTAATTAAACCTGAAAATAGTCATGATGACGTCAAAAAGCAACAATAGCAGGTGTGTTAAAAGCGACTGTTGTGACCAGAAAAGCTGTTTTAAGTGTCATACAAATTTCTTTGCGACACCTGATCGGTGAAGCAAACTTCAAAGAAATACTTTCTGGGTACTTTGAAGTTTTTAGCACTGTTGAGATGAAGGGCAGAATCTCCAAAGTGGTTCAAGCCGGAGGCCAAAGTACTTTCTACTGCAAACATACCCAAGCAATAACCTCAAAACAGATGAGATCAGATGAGTCGAGCAGTAGGTCGGGATCAAGGACAGTTTCCTGGACTTACTTTTCACATTTGATTAATCTTGACAGTCAAATCAAGGAGATGATTAAATAGAGCTTTCTATTTATTTATTTTTTCTTCCATCTGAGGCAGCTCGAATAAATCCAGTGGTTAATAGGGAGTACTGTGAGGCAGCAAACAATCTTTTGTCTGATGACTGTTGTCGTGGTTACCAAGTACATTCCCTGGCTCTGTACGCAAGTGAACATGTTCTAGAGACAACAATCACCCTGTTATTGCTGGCATCAGCAAGGATTCAACCCGATTTGGAGGAATCTTTATTAAACATGGTTCGGATAAATGTATGGGGCTTGTGGTCAATGCTACACGGCTTCAGCACAAAATCCAGCATTGGTCAGGCCTATGTCTGTGTTTCAGAAGTTTACACATGAGTTTTCAGTATTTAGACTGACCCCTGGAGTATACAGATGAGTAAATTAGCTCAGTTATTGACTTTTAAATGGCTTCTAAGGATTACAAGTGTGTCTGGGTGGTTGAAACCTGTACAGGAACATACCCTGGATCTGATCTGATGTCAGTTCAGCTGGAAACAAATCCTGCAGATCACAATGCTGACAACAACAAGGAAGCTGATTACTCATTGACTTCATTATAGTTATTTACGCGGCACCAATAATCTTTAAGTCAACATGAACAGAGCCTGCGGCAGAAGAGTTCACAAAGAAAGCTGAAGAGCCAGTTTGCAAAAGTCATTAATGACTAATTGAAGGCTCGTCGAGGCAGGGAACACTGATTGCCCTGCATCGATTACCTTGATGAGGTGCCAATGTCTTGCCAAATCTGCCCCCTGGGTTTTATTGTGTAAATTAGGTTAAGTTAGTAGAGCTAAAAATGGAATTTCTTTTAAACTTTGTCCTTTCCCAGAGTTTTGTAGAATAATTTTATAATATTCTTTACATCATGCTTATTATATTATGTTATTTACTATTGTTCATGTAATGCATGTCTCTGGTAGTTATAGTATGCTAGTAGACACAGGCGTAGAAAAGACATGTATCCTTTTTCTGTTCGCCAGCCTGCCATGTTTCATTTTTACGGCAGCCTCTTGGCAGCTGGACAGTTTGTTTTTTCTAAAGTCAAGACTTTAGGTCAATTGTCTCTCTGTCTCCCTCTGGTGCAAATGAGGCTCATTGGACAAGAAATGTGACACTATGATTTGTTGCACAACACCTGGCATTTGGGAAGACTTGATGGAGACTTGATGGAGACTTGATGGAGGCTGAGAGGGCCTCCCAAGGGGTCACGGACCATGACCTTTGTAGGGAGGGGGGAACAATTGTGTCTTGACGAAGAGTCCATGGAGAGTTGACGAACTCCCAAGAAATAGTATAAATAGATGGAGCGGAGAGCGATCGGGGCGTCAGTTCTTTTGGTCAACCTGACTGCCAGGAGGTGTTTTTGGGAATAAAGTCCTCCTTTTGCATTCTGACTCTGACTCTGCCTGATTTTTCTGAGGAGAACTACGATGGAAGACTTCAAGAACCAAGAATGGATATAATTGAGGATTTTACGTTTTTTCTGGAATATATGTTTGTGGGGTTTTTTTGCACCGTGACTGGCCTAGGATACTTTTTAAAATAAAATTCCACGACAAACGCCATAAACATTTTTCTGGAATCAGAAGCTGCACAGATCTGGTTCTGATAAAAAGCTCTCTTTGCGGACTGCAAGCGGGAGGTAAAGGAAGCAGGTTTCTGTTTGTATGAGGACAAATCAGCGGGCTCGTGGGATTTGCGCCACTTTCTTTCTGCTGCCCTGAATCCAGCTCTTTGTTCTCTCAGAACATAGAAAATAGAATGAATAAATAGAATAAAAATACAAATGATGAAAAAAAAAATAAATAAAAATGATGGAAATAAGAACTATAAAAGGTCAATTAAAAGTCAGATTAAAAAGGTGTGTTTTTAACCTCCCAGGTTTCTCACAGGAAAAAGCGTTTTCGCATGTCTTTGCATGTAAAGAAGCTCGCGCTAAAGAGCTAAAGCTAGCCAGCGTATTTGTTTTGAAGCGCTGATTGGTTGAAGTAGCTGTCAGTCAAAGTCCACAGGGGGAGAGGCGGGATTTTCAGTGGAACGGAGCGTTTTCTCTTCCGGGTTTCAGAATTAGCCCCAGAAAGTCTTTCATTTCACACAAAATGACTTTTACTTAGCGCCAAAAATAAACTATTACCATGTTAATGCCATTTCTCGGGTTTGGATTACCTAAAAAAGCATGATACAGCCCCTTTAAAATTGATCCTGAAGCAGACAGGGAGCCAATGCAGCGACTGTAAAACCGGTGTAATGTGGGCCCGCCCCCTGGTCCTCGTCAGCACACATGCGGCTGAGTTTTGTAATAGTTGTACATTTGAAATATTCCTTTTGGGAAGACCAGAGAGCAAGGCATTACAGTAGTCTAATCTACAGGAGATAAAAGCTGCATTAGCACCTCTGTACTGGCCTGAGAGAGAAACGGGCGGACTCTGGCTATATTCTTAAGATGATAAAATCCAATCTTAGTTATGTTTTTAATGTGTGGAATAAAATTTAGCTCAGAGTCAAGAATCACGCCCAGGTTCTTAACTGATTGTGCTGGTTTAAAATCCTGTAATTTAGGTAAAATTTTCTCTCTCTGGCCTTCAGGACCGATAACTAAAACCTCAGTCTTGTCCTGGTTGAGCTGTAGGAAATTCACTGCCATCCATGACTTGATGTCTGACATACAGTTAAAAGGGTTTCTATTGGCCCTGATTTTCTTAATGTCAACGAATAATTTACACTATCTTCCCTAAATACCATCAACCTGAGTTGAGAATTAGTTTGGATAATTTTGAGAAACACAGTTATTATTGATTACGAATAATAGTGAGCAGTTCATGATATTTACCTGTTTGACAGATGGACATGGGATTCTATTGACCTGAGCACTTTGATCTGTGTGTCTTTGAAACCAAGAACAGCAAATTGAACATTTATGTTTGATCAACCAGCCTCTAATTGTTTCCATACTTTTTTAATCAGCCAAATTAGTCTCCAGATTCAAGCAGCTCGGACACTTTTTCAGAGGGCCATACACTAATGAGACAATAATATCTCACAGGTAGTGATGCTTTCTTTCAAAATACACTGATCCCACACTGTTTCATGTTATTTACTGCCACTAACTGCAGGTGAAAGAGGTGAGTTGAGGCAGTTTGATTTCCAGAAGTGAATTGAGTGTCCCGTGACCTGTCCAGTTACACAACATGCCTGAGAAATAACAAGATGCAGCATCCTCAAGGTGTGTTACGATTGTGGGCATGGACAAGCATTTGTGTCGGACAATACTTAAAACGTCACGGATGCCACAAAAATATTTACGATCACGTGTTGTGCTGTCTTCCTATAAACCTATACACATGCAAACAACACATCTTTGCAAATTACTTGAATCAGATTTGCGTCATGAGACACTGGATGACGGGAATTTCTGGTGGTTTCAAGCTAACCAGTCTGTAGTTGTTTCTGCCTTGGAAAAATAAATCAAAATATTTCCCACAAATAGTTATTTCCTGATTCCAGGAATCTCAGGTCTCACAGCTCAATATGATATGAGTTTGCCAACAGATTCAAATACCAGAAAAAGCCCCAAAGCTGGAGCCACTGAAAACTCATTTTCCTATATGAAAATAGGGACAATGCACTTTTTTCTTTTTTTTTTAAGTCCATCTTCATGGAAATGGGGGAAAACACAACTTCATGAATACTGTCTGATTCCTTGATATTTTTTCAAAGCATGCAACTCCATTTAGTATATATTTTTTCTGTAGACTCCTGTTCTACAGTCAACCCGCTGACATGTGCATATGTATGTGTGAACATTACATACAATGGCGCTTCTATCTGCCATCTACCAAAGTGAAGTGTTGCACCAGTGGGTCGTCGTCGTTCACTTTTTGTTGAAAAAACAAATAAAAATGCTCCGTGACAACATCTTATACCCACTTTGAAATTTTAAGGAAACTTAATTTATTATGTCTGTATTTTTTAAGTATGTTGGTTCACATGTTTTGAAGAAGAAAAAATTGCAGTGTGTGATGAGGCCATGTGGACATGATGCCTCTCATTAAAGAATTTTACAGGTGAGAACACACATACTTGGAATGTCCCGTGTGATCGCCCAGTCTACTGCTCATCATCAGCTCACTCTTTATTTTCAGCTGAAGTGTAATTTAGTCTAAAACAACACAGGGCGTGGTCAAGTAAGTGGAGCAAAGTCATTTCCAACCATCAAAAAAGAGAAAGGAAGGAGTGTCTGAACAGTTGTGATGAAAAAAAAAGAGAACACACCCATCAATTTGGTTGCTACGCATTCATTTATTGTCTATTCAAACAATGCCTTTATGCTTCAAAGTTCATTGTCACAATTTTGGAAACTGAACATCGGAACACACCACGATGAAACTACTCCTTTCTGTGACTCTACTTTGTGTATTTTTCACACCAGGTAACATGATTTTTTTGTTTAAATTCATTGCTAAAATGTTGCTTTTATAAATGTCGATGTTTAGTATCTCCTCATGGCAGTTTTACACATTGAAGATGATTTGTGTTTAAAAGAATTCAATCAATCCAAAATGCAAAAAAGTGCAGGATTATGATTAATGTGAGGATTTTTATTTAATATATGAAACAAAAAAACAAAGAAATATCTGACATTAAAGCGATCAGAATTTGCTTTTAAGATAACTGTGTGAATATTTACAGAATTTTGCTTGAATTTCAACACCGACTTCAATGGGAAAGTCTTGGGAAAAAGTTCAAAATTGGATCTTACAATCTCTTACAAATTAAGTCTAGCTTCTTTTTAAATGACTTGAATGAACTGAATGCCTGAATCCTCTCCCATAAAAATAACACCATATTTTGAGTCACCTTGTTTTTTTCTCATAATAGCTGCAACGCTCGACTGCATCACCTGCACGGGTCAAGGATGTACGAATGAAATGCCGCAGACTTGTCCCCTGGAAATCAACTCATGTGTGACGGGGTTCACTCGAGGTGATGTTGATTTTTCTTCAATGCAGTCAGTTGCAAGTTGATGCCATTAATGTTAACACTTTCCGCCTGGTTTGTCTCAAGGTGGAGGTGTTTTCAAAGGATGTGCATCATCTTCGGTGTGTCCGGATGCGGAGCCTCAGATGTTATCATACGATGTAGGGATATCTGCTTTGTCTGCCAGGTGCTGCAACTCGGACAACTGCAACTCAGAAACCCTGCAAGGTCAGTACATATGATCAAGACGTAGATTCAGATGTAGACTCTCTCTCCCTCTCTCTCATGATCTCAAAATGTCTGTTTTTCAGATCCATCTGTGTCACAGCTAAACGGTCTCCGTTGTTCAACTTGTTCTGGGACTCGGTGCGACCGAATAGTGCTGTGCGCAGGAAATGCCAACAACTGCATTCAGGGGATTGGTGAGAATGAACTAAGTATTCACTACCTTCAAGCAGAACAACGGTTTGAATTTCTAACTTCCCACCAGTACCAGGGTCTGAATCTGTAGCCCTCTACCTGAAACAGTGTTTGACTCCATTCTGATTATTTTTTCCAGTCCTACCCTTTTCTCTCTTATTCATTTAACCCAACAGAAACAATAGCAAGTTGCCACCTCTGAGTCTGGTTCTGTAAGTTTCTTCCAACAGAACTACTCTTCTTGAATGGATTTCTTCTTTTCTGCCATTTTTTTGTGCGTGCTAATGGAGAGTTGTTTTTTTTTTTTCTTTGTAAAACTGTTTGCAGATGAGTGTGTTGTTTTTGGCACTGTATATAACATTCACTTCAGTTGAATCATATCTGGGAATCATAAAAGATGCTCAGACAAGGCCTGTCCCTGCTACATTTCAAGCCTCTTTGTCTGCTCTGAACATTAATCACTCTTGGGTGGAGATGATGGAAGTCTTTCTTATTTCTGTTGAACACAAGGCCAAGCCCATCCACTCCTAGGCGTACCTTCCACTGCACTCAGATCATGCACAACCTATATAATGACACGGGAATTCAGCATGTCTACTGACAAGGTAAAAAAAATAACATTTAAAGCTTATTCTATGCCACTGTACACTACTCTTTTGTGGTGTAATTACACCAGAGCTAAATTTAAGAAGCTGCAGGCTGCATGTAATGATGCACTGTGATTATTGGAGGTTTCACTGTGGACCAGAGCCATTCAGCGGTTTGTGTTAATGCGCACACTGTTGATGCTCTCATTGGCAAAGTCGTCGTGACGTCACAAACCTACCGACCAAGGGCGCCATTTTGAAAGAGGGGAAAACAAAGTAAAACAAGCACAGAACTCTGTTGGACCGCTGGCAAGTAATAATCTCTAAATGTGAGCAATTTTAATTTAAACGTGAATTTAATTTTTATTCTGTAGAATTTTAAATTTCGAAAATCGGTACAAAATTGACAGAGATAAAGCCATGGGCAAAAATGTGTCTATCTCAACCATTTCTTTACTGATTTTCAAAATTCAAAGTTCCACAGAGTCAAGGAAATCGGCTGAATTAGATACAAAGGTCATTTAAATGTTATTAACGATCAGATTCAGATAGCATGGTCGAATACGATTATTTAAATGTTATTAATGATTAGATTCATAGCTGGATTCTTAAAGTTGTATTGTTATCATGCTTTTGCTTATTATTGTGCTGTTGATAGGGTGCTGGTAAAATGTAAATAAAGTTTAGGAAATGATTGATTTAATCAGTGATGTGATGCCAGTAGCCTCAAAATAACATATTAGCTAAAGGGAGATTAAATACAGACAGGATGTTTCGTCAAACATTTTATTCAGACTTCTATAAATTGTCTTTTAGCAGCGGGAGCGGATGGCATGTGCCACCCTATGGGCCTGAGTCCCGGGTCCGCTCGGTCCTGGGCCTGTGTCCTGCTCGGCACTGGGTCCAGTGCTGGGTGTGTGTGTCTCGGTGGGTCTTCACAACTGTGGGGAGGAGTCCTGGCGGTGGTGCCGCTGCTGTCTGACTCTGAGATATGATTAAACGAAACAATAAAAACCGGTGCTGTATAACGTGACTCAGCCTCGTTATTTGTAATATCAGGGGTAAATTAACGGACCTATAATCTCTTCAGACCTCAGCCGGTGTCCATTCATCTAGGCGATGCGGTTCAGTGATCGTCCTCCAGACAGCATTTTTCTCTTTTAATTCCACTTTTTATTCTTCCAAAGATCTCCTCCCAATTTACCTTCACCCAAGACCTGACAGGATCAATTTCCAGCTCCAAAAAGTTCTTTTATTGCCAAAATCGCTCCTTTTCCGTGTTTGACCTCAGTGTGCGCGGCTTCAGAACAATATTTCAGGGCGTAACATGTTAATGACCAAGTAATCAAGATGAAACTCACCACTCGTCCTAATGTACAAGATGTGCCCTCCATTATCACACAATAAGGTCAGCAGTCTATTAAATATCACAGAATTGTAGATGGTAATTATATATATTTATTTATGATTTTTTTTTTTTTTTTTTGTTATTAATGCATTAACGCACTGCTTCCTTAACGCCAACAAATATTTTCATCAGGCGTTAATGCCCCCCCTCGCTGAGCGTCCAAAAAGCACACACAGCCGTGGCACTTTCTGCAGTGAAACACGTTCCATTCCTCATTTTTGCCATAATGAATTCGACGGAATTATCAGAAAAATCACGAGGAATAGGCTGGTATGAAGCACAAACTGAAATAAGGAGCGCAACTATGACAAAAATTAAAGTGAAACTTAAATCGCCTCTTTTGTCGGCGCAACGTTTCGCCCCACTAGGTAGTCTTCAGGGTCTAAAAACACACAAAATAAAGTAAATTTCCCTTCAACACAGAGTCTGGCTTAACGAGGCACAATTTGGCATGACTGAATTCATCTTGTCTTCTGTGTCTGAGGGTCAGGGGCCAGGAAATGCATTATGTCAATGAGTGTCCTCACAACTAAAGAAGTACAAGTGTGTGTGTGTGTGTGTGTGTGTGTGTGTGTGTGTGTGTGTGTGTGTGTGTGTGTGTTTTGGCAATCTTGGTAAAGACTTTATATTTTAAGTTATTATAAATCATATTTGATTAATTGTAAAATTATTATTGTAAAATTATGCTTCTTGCAAAAACAAAAACAAAAAAACATTGCCCTGTCCCCAGCTGGGGGCATGATGATCACAACAGAGTACTTCTGAATTTATTATTGTATTTTGCGCATAATGCAATTAATCACAGAAAATTTATGCGATTAATAGCGATTGAAGCCAGGGTAGACGATGTTGAAGAGCCTGCAAGATTTGAAAGTCGCACACCTCAAGACATCCCCCCGAAGCTCCTCCTACTCCAATCAGTGCTTGGCCCAATGCCACACCCCCACGAACGTGACCGCACATCTCACGGGTTGTCCACGGCAATGCCCTGTCTTCATTGTTTTCAATGGGACCCCGCTCCAAGGTGACCATACGTCCTCTTTTACCCGGACATATCCCGCACCGGGCGGGATTGTTTATTTCAAGGAAATGTCCGGGGTTCACTGTTTCTCATAGCACATAAACGTAAATTGACCGGCGCTTTGCACACAATACTATGGTATTTTGTTGCACAACGTAATTACCGAGAGGCGGTCTTGTGAGCCGATCTGCGCCGCGTGCTCACACACACACACACACAGACGGAGCAGAGCAGACGGGGCTGTTCAGACAGCGGAGCATCTGATTGATTTCTCAGGAGCGGTCCGCACCTTGCGATTGGTTGGAGTTTTTACAGTCCTTTGGCCGTCACAGTTGTGAGATTTTTTCCGCACCTTTTTCCATACACATAGTGTATTGACTTCTCCCAGGGGGCCAGGAGGTTTTCACTCAGTATGACAAAAAGTGCTTTTGGACAACATCGTCTACCCGAGACCCGAAATGTAATAATTGGCCAGCACTAATACACACACACATATGCATATATATATATATATATATATATATATATATATATATATATATATATATATATATATATATGTGTATATATATATATGTATATATATATATACACATACATACATACATACATACATACTGACTCCTCCTCAGTATACGTACTGAGCAGGATTACTGTTGCAACAACACATCATCAGTAGGGTAAAAACTAACCTGTCTCACGACGGTCTAATCCCGGCTTACAATCCCTGTTAGTGGGTATATACATATGTATGTATATACATATGTACACATTTGTGAAAAAACTGGAGTTATCCAAAAAATAAAATGACAGCAGCTTTAATTACACCTGAAGAAAACTGGTTCTTATCTGGACTTTGGAGGGGCTGGAGGCAGTGCCGATTTGATTCTGCACCTGTTTTCTTTTCCTTTTTTTTTTCGATGTTGACTGTTTTTCTGTTCTGTTTGTGATTACTATTTTTTTTTTTTTTTTTTTTTTTTTTTTGTGAACCCAAGAGTCTAAAATAAAGATTGACTGATTGATTGTAGCACTGCATGCAGCGTGGGTATTCAACCTCCAGACGTCAGCAAAACCAAATCAATTCACTTGGAATGACATTCTGAATCATCCAGTTAAATTGAAGAAACACCTTTTTTTAAAAAAAAATACCTATTTTGGTGTTCTTTCCACAGTGTCGGATGGTGCCACCACAATTCCAACTTTGGGATGTGCATCTCAAAGTGTGTGTAACGCCGCATCAAGATTGGGGATGTTACCATTCTCAGCAATAGCTGGAACTTTCACCAGTGGGCCATCCTGTTGTAACACGGATCGATGCAATACTGCACAAATGGCCACAGCAACAACAATAATCACAGCCCCAATTACTGCAACTCTGAACACCACAACAACTGCAATGCCAACAACTTCTCAACCTAACCAGACAACGACTGTGAGCCAAACAACATCTGACTCAAACACGGCAGTAAGCACCTCACCACCCAACATGACAGTGGGCGAACTCACCATATCCCCGAGTCAAACCAGTACTGGTGGAAATCCAACTGCAGGTAAAAATAATGAATGAATGAAATTCTGAAACAGTGGAAACATTTGGAAGTGATAATACTTAGTGTTTGGAATGTCAAATATTAGTCTGACTGTTTGGCTTTATGTTCCAGCTGGTCCTCTTCAGTGTACGACCTGCATAGATTCATCATGTTCCATTGAAGATGTACTGCCATGTTCCTCTGAAACAATGTGTGTGTCAGCAGCCATCCTAGGTGAGCATCTTACCTGACAAAATACCTTCTATGTCAACCATTTACTGGATACAGAATGCCAGAGTTATGACAACAGTCACCCCGAAAGCACATTCTGTGCCATATACCCAGTCAACTAAGAAATCCAGGATTCGGTCTTGGGTTCCAAAACTTTTTTCCACATCATCCATTCAGTCTATGAAGAAAGCCACGGTTAGCTGAAAGGACATACATTCATTCTCATAAAATCTGTCAATAAAAATCTTTTCCCCTCTGTAGAGCTTTCAAATGGAGCCGAGACTGATCGAATCTTCAAGGGCTGTGCAAACTCCTCCCTGTGTCCATCGACAGGCCTTCAAACCCTTTCAACCAGTTTGGGTCCAACAATTACAGTTATATCTGCTAACTGCTGCGACACAGAAAACTGCAACTCGGCCACTCAAGCTGGTGAGAAGAGAGAGGCAGGTCACACAGTGATCAGAGCAGAAAGACGTCAGTCTGTCATTGAGCTATTTCAACATGATCTTCTGTTTCAGCACCAACTCTTCCAGAACCAAACGGCCGACTGTGTAACTTCTGTCTTCCTGATACCACGGACTGCAATGTTATCATACTGTGTCGAGGAAACCAGGACAGATGCATCCAGGGAAATGGTGAGATGTTTTCACATGTGTCCTCTGTTGAACAGCTGTCCTCATCAGTTATATGAGAAATTCAGTCAAGCTGAGAAAGACTTTGGTGAAGAGAATGTTTCAATCTGAGGCATTCAGACATGATTTCAGTGGGCCGGATGGGGTCTCGGGCAAAGTCCTTGGGTGTCACTGATCACAGGAGAGATGGCTGGGATTTTCAAGATTACAAGTAACTGAATGAGAGAGGTCTGACTTTGAATTTGTACATTAAAGACTTTATTCTCCATCTCCAGTGACAACAGAATCTGGCACGTCTCCACTGAGTGGCTGCTCATCTGAAAATGTGTGTAGTGCTGCTCAGAGTTCGGGGATGCTGCCACTGAGGCCAGAGGTTGGCCATTTCAGCAGAGGACCCCTATGCTGTGAAGGAAATCTGTGTAATAATGTCCTGCTGACTACAACTACGACGACTGACACCCCCACAACTTCTACTCAGATGATTCCTGGAGCAACAAGTAAGACAACAAGTAACATAGACAAGCATCAACTTGTCTTGATGAGGTTTTGAAGACTTTTCAAGTGGTCCTTGAAATAGATGAATAGCATGTCCACTTCACTGATAAACGTACATATCCATGGTGCTGTAGATTTCAAATTCCATGACTTTCATCATCTCTCTGAGTATACTACCTCGTTCTCATTCTCTTTCCAATGCAGCTGTTCCACTTCAGTGTACGACCTGCATAGACTCATCATGTTCCGTTGAAGAAGTATTGCCATGTTCCTCTGAAACAATGTGTGTGTCAGCAGCCATCCTCGGTGAGCTTTTTACCTGGAAATTATCTTCAATGTCATCCATTCACATCATTGTGAACGCAAGGGTGATGACTTCATCTAACCCTAGATCATCTTCCATGTCACCCCTTCAGTTTATAACGTAGGGATGGGTTAGAGCTAGAGTTATCTTTCAGCCTTCTTGGATGTCATCCATTCAGTTCCAAAACAAGTCCCTCAGTCAAAGTCTGATTTCCCTCTGCAGAGTCTTCAAATGGAGCACAGACTGAACGAATCTTCAAGGGCTGTGCAAGCTCCTCCCTGTGTCCATCTACAGGCCTTCAAACCCTTTCAACCAGTTTGGGAACAACAATTACAGTTATATCTGCTAACTGCTGCAACACAGAACATTGCAACTTGGCCACTCAAGCTGGTGAGAAGAGCGAGACAGGCCACACAATGATCAAAGCAGAAGGACGTCAGTCTGTGTTTGAGCTATTTCAACATGATCTTCTGTTTCAGCACCAACTCTTCCAGATCCAAACGGCCGACTGTGTAACTTCTGCCTCCCTGATACCACGGACTGCAATGCTATCGTACAGTGTCGAGGAAACCAGGACAGATGCATCCAGGGAAATGGTGAGATGTTTTCACATGTGTCCTCTGTTGAACAGCTGTCCTCATCAGTAATGTGAGAATTTCTGTCAAGCTGAGAAAGACTTTGGTGATTAGAATGTTTTAATCTGAGGCATTCAGACATGATTTCAGTGGGCCGGATGGGGCCTCGGGCAAAGTCCTTGGGTGTAACTGATGACAGGGGAGATGGCTGGGATTTTCAAGATTACAAGTAACTGAATCAGAGAGGTCTGACTTTGAATTTGTACATTAAAGACTTTATTCTCCATCTCCAGTGACAACAGAATCTGGCACGTCTCCACTGAGCGGCTGCTCATCTGAAAATGTGTGTAGTGCTGCTCAGAGCTCGGGGATGCTGCCACTGAGGCCAGAGGTTGGCGATTTCAGCAGAGGACCCCTATGCTGTGAAGGAAATCTGTGTAATAATGTCCTGCTGACTACAACTACGACTACTGGCGCCCCCTCAACTTCTACTCAGATGATTCCTGCAGTAACAAGTAAGACAACAAGTAACATAGACAAGCATCAACTTGTCTTGATGATGTTTTGCAGACTTTTCAAGTGGTCCTTGAAATAAATGAATAGCATGTCCACTTCACTGATAGACACTCATATCCATGGTGCTGTAGCTTTCAATTTCCTTGACTCTTATCATTTCTCTGGCTGTATTTGTCTCGAGTACATTTTCGTTGTTCTTCTCTTTCCAATGCAGCTGTTCCACTTCAGTGTACGACCTGCATAGACTCATCATGTTCCGTTGAAGACGTATTGCCATGTTCCTCTGAAACAATGTGTGTGTCAGCAGCCATCCTCGGTGAGCTTTTTACCTGGAAATTTTCTTCTATGTCATCCATTCACTCCATAAGGGACGCAAGGGTTTTGACTGGAGTGAACCCTAAATCATCTTCCATGTCACCCCTTCAGCGTATAACGGAGGAATGGGTTAGAGCTCGAGTTATCGTTCAGCTTTCTTGGATGTCATCGTCTTAATTCCAAAACAAAGCCATCAATCAAAGTCTGATTTCCCTCTGCAGAGTCTTCCAATGGAGCCGAGACTGATCGAATCTTCAAGGGCTGTGCAAACTCCTCCCTGTGTCCATCGACAGGCCTTCAAACCCTTTCAACCAGTTTGGGTCCAACAATTACAGTTATATCTGCTAACTGCTGTGACACAGAAAACTGCAACTCGGCCACTCAAGCTGGTGAGAAGAGAGGCAGGTCACACAGTGATCAGAGCAGAAAGACGTCAGTCTGTCATTGAGGTATGTCAACATGATATTCTGTTTCAGCACCAACTCTTCCAGAGCTAAACGGCCGTCTGTGTAACTTCTGTCTTCCTGATATCACGGACTGCAATGTTATCGTACCATGTCGAGGAAACCAGGACAGATGCATCCAGGGAAATGGTGAGATGTTTTCACATGTTTGCTCTGTTGAACAGCTGTACTCATCAGCAATGTGAGAATTTCTGTCAAGCAGTGAATCACTTTGGTAAAGAGAATTTTTAGATCTTTTTTCATTTTTTTTTTTCCCTTGTCATGTTTGGCAGCTGGGGCATGCAATATTGTATGATTGTAGCCTTTTACAATCCAAACAGATTTTAATGTAAGCAGCAGGACGAGACTGAATCTCCTCCTGCTGCTGCCTTTATGTAAAGCTGGCATCCGGCATGGCTGGTCCGACAGGACCAGGACGGAAACGCTCATAGAGCGAGAGACAGAAAGAGAGAGAGATAAAGAGAGGGGGAACAGGGAGTGGGGGGGGGGGGGGGGGGGGGGGGGGCACAACCTATGTACAAATTCACAATGCAAAACAGTGTTGTCGACGCACCACACGCAACCAAGAACAATCCCAAACCCCAATCTCGACAACACCAAAACGGAGCCGACAACCAACACAAAAGGACGCCACAAACCTTGTTTTTTTTTTTTTTGAGAATATAGCTAGTAGTAACTAGTAGTAAACTCGGGGCGTGCATCAAGAGAGGGCTACTACAGATCACAATTATTCTAACCACCACAAGAAGACAAGGTAACCCAGTATGTAAAGAGTGATTAAAGATCAGCATGATCATGCAAATATGATGGTGATAGTGATGGTGATAGTGATCATGCATACATGACCTCTGACCCCTGAGAAGGCCAGAAGCAGGCCAGAGAGGCCCTCAGAGCCCAGACAGCCGGCGGTCATCACAGAACCCAGATCCAAGCTGCTCCCCCAGGCAGACGCCGAGCTCCGGTTCAGAAATGGGGCAGATTAAAATTGAGGGGCAGTAACCACACCGTGCCGTGAGTGAGGCCAAACGAGCAGTCCCATCTACCTGAACAGCCCCACCCCTGACACGGGGTGCCAAGACCCCCTGACGTGTGTGTTTGTATGTATTTGGTCGTGTTAGATGACTAAGTGCAATTAAGATTGAGAGGCGAGCCACTGAAGGGTGCAGTGATTGAGGCCACTTAGATGGCCCCCTCCACCACACCCAACCTGATAAGCCCGCCTCCCAAAGCCCGATGTGTGTGTGCATGAGAGTTGGGAGAGAGGGGTCTCGGGATGCCGCAGAATTTTTAGATCTGAGTTCAGACATTAATTGGGTGAGGCGGATTGGGCCTCGGGCAGAGTCCTGGGGTGTACCTGATGATAGAGGCAATCACTGGGATTTTCAAGATGACAAGTGACTGAACTGAGTGTGACCAGTGAGGTCTGACTTTGAATTTGTACATTAAAGACTTGATTCTCCATCTCCAGTGACAACAGACTCTGGGCCTTCTCCACTTGGTGGCTGCTCATCTGAAAATGTGTGTAGTGCTGCTCAGAGCTCGGGGATGCTGCCACTGAGGCCAGAGGTTGGCGATTTCAGCACGGGACCGTCATGCTGTGAAGGAGACTTGTGTAACGATGTTTTACTGCCTACAACACGTAAGGAAACAAGTAACACAAAAATATAAACTTGTCTTTATGAGGTCTTGCAGGAATTTCAAGTCATCCTGGAAATAGATAAACACAATGTAAAGTTTAGTTCTGAAAGTAAACATCCATAGCACTGCAGACTAGAAAATCCAGGTGATCAATCATAGCTCTGACTTTATTTTTCTTGAGAAAATTTTTGTTCTTCTCTTTCCAATGCAGCTGTTCCACTTCAGTGTACGACCTGCATAGACTCATCATGTTCCGTTGAAGAAGTATTGCCATGTTCCTCTGAAACAATGTGTGTGTCAGCAGCCATCCTCGGTGAGCTTTTTACCTGGAAATTATCTTCAATGTCATCCATTCACATCATTGTGAACGCAAGGGTGATGACTTCATCTAACCCTAGATCATCTTCCATGTCACCCCTTCAGTTTATAACGTAGGGATGGGTTAGAGCTAGAGTTATCTTTCAGCCTTCTTGGATGTCATCCATTCAGTTCCAAAACAAGTCCCTCAGTCAAAGTCTGATTTCCCTCTGCAGAGTCTTCAAATGGAGCACAGACTGAACGAATCTTCAAGGGCTGTGCAAGCTCCTCCCTGTGTCCATCTACAGGCCTTCAAACCCTTTCAACCAGTTTGGGAACAACAATTACAGTTATATCTGCTAACTGCTGCAACACAGAACATTGCAACTTGGCCACTCAAGCTGGTGAGAAGAGCGAGACAGGCCACACAATGATCAAAGCAGAAGGACGTCAGTCTGTGTTTGAGCTATTTCAACATGATCTTCTGTTTCAGCACCAACTCTTCCAGATCCAAACGGCCGACTGTGTAACTTCTGCCTCCCTGATACCACGGACTGCAATGCTATCGTACAGTGTCGAGGAAACCAGGACAGATGCATCCAGGGAAATGGTGAGATGTTTTCACATGTGTCCTCTGTTGAACAGCTGTCCTCATCAGTAATGTGAGAATTTCTGTCAAGCTGAGAAAGACTTTGGTGATTAGAATGTTTTAATCTGAGGCATTCAGACATGATTTCAGTGGGCCGGATGGGGCCTCGGGCAAAGTCCTTGGGTGTAACTGATGACAGGGGAGATGGCTGGGATTTTCAAGATTACAAGTAACTGAATCAGAGAGGTCTGACTTTGAATTTGTACATTAAAGACTTTATTCTCCATCTCCAGTGACAACAGAATCTGGCACGTCTCCACTGAGCGGCTGCTCATCTGAAAATGTGTGTAGTGCTGCTCAGAGCTCGGGGATGCTGCCACTGAGGCCAGAGGTTGGCGATTTCAGCAGAGGACCCCTATGCTGTGAAGGAAATCTGTGTAATAATGTCCTGCTGACTACAACTACGACTACTGGCGCCCCCTCAACTTCTACTCAGATGATTCCTGCAGTAACAAGTAAGACAACAAGTAACATAGACAAGCATCAACTTGTCTTGATGATGTTTTGCAGACTTTTCAAGTGGTCCTTGAAATAAATGAATAGCATGTCCACTTCACTGATAGACACTCATATCCATGGTGCTGTAGCTTTCAATTTCCTTGACTCTTATCATTTCTCTGGCTGTATTTGTCTCGAGTACATTTTCGTTGTTCTTCTCTTTCCAATGCAGCTGTTCCACTTCAGTGTACGACCTGCATAGACTCATCATGTTCCGTTGAAGACGTATTGCCATGTTCCTCTGAAACAATGTGTGTGTCAGCAGCCATCCTCGGTGAGCTTTTTACCTGGAAATTTTCTTCTATGTCATCCATTCACTCCATAAGGGACGCAAGGGTTTTGACTGGAGTGAACCCTAAATCATCTTCCATGTCACCCCTTCAGCGTATAACGGAGGAATGGGTTAGAGCTCGAGTTATCGTTCAGCTTTCTTGGATGTCATCGTCTTAATTCCAAAACAAAGCCATCAATCAAAGTCTGATTTCCCTCTGCAGAGTCTTCCAATGGAGCCGAGACTGATCGAATCTTCAAGGGCTGTGCAAACTCCTCCCTGTGTCCATCGACAGGCCTTCAAACCCTTTCAACCAGTTTGGGTCCAACAATTACAGTTATATCTGCTAACTGCTGTGACACAGAAAACTGCAACTCGGCCACTCAAGCTGGTGAGAAGAGAGGCAGGTCACACAGTGATCAGAGCAGAAAGACGTCAGTCTGTCATTGAGGTATGTCAACATGATATTCTGTTTCAGCACCAACTCTTCCAGAGCTAAACGGCCGTCTGTGTAACTTCTGTCTTCCTGATATCACGGACTGCAATGTTATCGTACCATGTCGAGGAAACCAGGACAGATGCATCCAGGGAAATGGTGAGATGTTTTCACATGTTTGCTCTGTTGAACAGCTGTACTCATCAGCAATGTGAGAATTTCTGTCAAGCAGTGAATCACTTTGGTAAAGAGAATTTTTAGATCTTTTTTCATTTTTTTTTTTTCCCTTGTCATGTTTGGCAGCTGGGGCATGCAATATTGTATGATTGTAGCCTTTTACAATCCAAACAGATTTTAATGTAAGCAGCAGGACGAGACTGAATCTCCTCCTGCTGCTGCCTTTATGTAAAGCTGGCATCCGGCATGGCTGGTCCGACAGGACCAGGACGGAAACGCTCATAGAGCGAGAGACAGAAAGAGAGAGAGATAAAGAGAGGGGGAACAGGGAGTGGGGGGGGGGGGGGGGGGGGGGGGGGGCACAACCTATGTACAAATTCACAATGCAAAACAGTGTTGTCGACGCACCACACGCAACCAAGAACAATCCCAAACCCCAATCTCGACAACACCAAAACGGAGCCGACAACCAACACAAAAGGACGCCACAAACCTTGTTTTTTTTTTTTTTTGAGAATATAGCTAGTAGTAACTAGTAGTAAACTCGGGGCGTGCATCAAGAGAGGGCTACTACAGATCACAATTATTCTAACCACCACAAGAAGACAAGGTAACCCAGTATGTAAAGAGTGATTAAAGATCAGCATGATCATGCAAATATGATGGTGATAGTGATGGTGATAGTGATCATGCATACATGACCTCTGACCCCTGAGAAGGCCAGAAGCAGGCCAGAGAGGCCCTCAGAGCCCAGACAGCCGGCGGTCATCACAGAACCCAGATCCAAGCTGCTCCCCCAGGCAGACGCCGAGCTCCGGTTCAGAAATGGGGCAGATTAAAATTGAGGGGCAGTAACCACACCGTGCCGTGAGTGAGGCCAAACGAGCAGTCCCATCTACCTGAACAGCCCCACCCCTGACACGGGGTGCCAAGACCCCCTGACGTGTGTGTTTGTATGTATTTGGTCGTGTTAGATGACTAAGTGCAATTAAGATTGAGAGGCGAGCCACTGAAGGGTGCAGTGATTGAGGCCACTTAGATGGCCCCCTCCACCACACCCAACCTGATAAGCCCGCCTCCCAAAGCCCGATGTGTGTGTGCATGAGAGTTGGGAGAGAGGGGTCTCGGGATGCCGCAGAATTTTTAGATCTGAGTTCAGACATTAATTGGGTGAGGCGGATTGGGCCTCGGGCAGAGTCCTGGGGTGTACCTGATGATAGAGGCAATCACTGGGATTTTCAAGATGACAAGTGACTGAACTGAGTGTGACCAGTGAGGTCTGACTTTGAATTTGTACATTAAAGACTTGATTCTCCATCTCCAGTGACAACAGACTCTGGGCCTTCTCCACTTGGTGGCTGCTCATCTGAAAATGTGTGTAGTGCTGCTCAGAGCTCGGGGATGCTGCCACTGAGGCCAGAGGTTGGCGATTTCAGCACGGGACCGTCATGCTGTGAAGGAGACTTGTGTAACGATGTTTTACTGCCTACAACACGTAAGGAAACAAGTAACACAAAAAATATAAACTTGTCTTTATGAGGTCTTGCAGGAATTTCAAGTCATCCTGGAAATAGATAAACACAATGTAAAGTTTAGTTCTGAAAGTAAACATCCATAGCACTGCAGACTAGAAAATCCAGGTGATCAATCATAGCTCTGACTTTATTTTTCTTGAGAAAATTTTTGTTCTTCTCTTTCCAATGCAGCTGTTCCACTTCAGTGTACGACCTGCATAGACTCATCATGTTCCGTTGAAGACGTATTGCCATGTTACTCTGAAACAATGTGTGTGTCAGCAGCCATCCTCGGTGAGCTTTTTACCTGGAAATTATCTTCAATGTCATCCATTCACATCATTGTGAACGCAAGGGTGATGACTTCACTTAACCCGAGATCATCTTCCATGTCACCCCTTCAGTTTATAACGTAGGAATGGGTTAGAGCTAGAGTTATCTTTCAGCCTTCTTGGATGTCATCCATTCAGTTCCAAAACAAGTCCCTCAGTCAAAGTCTGATTTCCCTCTGCAGAGTCTTCAAATGGAGCACATACTGAACGAATCTTCAAGGGCTGTGCAAGCTCCTCCCTGTGTCCATCTACAGGCCTTCAAACCCTTTCAACCAGTTTGGGAACAACAATTACAGTTATATCTGCTAACTGCTGCAACACAGAACATTGCAACTCGGCCACTCAAGCTGGTGAGAAGAGCGAGACAGGCCACACAATGATCAGAGCAGAAGGACGTCAGTCTGTGTTTGAGCTATTTCAACATGATCTTCTGTTTCAGCACCAACTCTTCCAGAACCAAACGGCCGACTGTGTAACTTCTGCCTCCCTGATTCCACGGACTGCAATGCTATCGTACAGTGTCGAGGAAACCAGGACAGATGCATCCAGGGAAATGGTGAGATGTTTTCACATGTGTCCTCTGTTGAACAGCTGTCCTCATCAGCAATGTGAGAATTTCTGTCAAGCTGAGAAAGACTTTGGTGATGAGAATGTTTCCATCTGAGGCATTCAGACATGATTTCAGTGGGCCGGATGGGGCCTCGGGCAAAGTCCTTGGGTGTAACTGATGACAGGGGAGATGGCTGGGATTTTCAAGATTACAAGTAACTGAATGAGAGAGGTCTGACTTTGTATTTGTATATTAAAGACTTCATTTTCCATCTCCAGTGACAACAGAATCTGGCACGTCTCCACTGAGCGGCTGCTCATCTGAAAATGTGTGTAGTGCTGCTCAGAGTTCGGGGATGCTGCCACTGAGGCCAGAGGTTGGCCATTTCAGCAGAGGACCCCTATGCTGTGAAGGAAATCTGTGTAATAATGTCCTGCTGACTACAACTACGACTACTGACGCCCCCACAACTTCTACTCAGATGACTCCTGGAGCAACAAGTAAGACAACAAGTAACATAGACAAGCATCAACTTGTCTTGATGAGGTTTTGCAGACTTTTCAAGTGGTCCTTGAAATAGATGAATAGCATGTCCACTTCACTGATAAACGTACATATCCATGGTGCTGTAGCTTTTAAATTCCATGACTTTCATCATCTCTCTGAGTATACTACCTCGTTCTCATTCTCTTTCCAATGCAGCTGTTCCACTTCAGTGTACGACCTGCATAGACTCATCATGTTCCGTTGAAGACGTATTGCCATGTTCCTCTGAAACAATGTGTGTGTCAGCAGCCATCCTCGGTAAGCTTTTTGCCTGGAAATTTTCTTCTATGTCATCCATTCACTCCATAAGGGACGCCAGGGTTTTGACTCGAGTTAACCCTAAATCATTTTCCATGTCACCCCTTCAGTTTATAACGTAGGAATGGGTTAGAGCTAGAGTTATCTTTCAGCCTTCTTGGATGTCATCCATTCAGTTCCAAAACAAGTCCCTCAGTCAAAGTCTGATTTCCCTCTGCAGAGTCTTCAAATGGAGTAGAGACTGATCGAATCTTCAAGGGCTGTGCAAGCTCCTCCCTGTTTCCATCTGCAGGCCTTCAAACCCTTTCAACCAGTTTGGGTTTTACAGTTACAGTTATATCTGCTAACTGCTGCGACACAGAAAACTGCAACTCGGCCACTCAAGCTGGTGAGAAGAGCGAGACAGCTCACACAGTGATCAGAGCAGAAGGACGTCAGTCTGTGTTTGAGGTATTTCAACATGATCTTCTGTTTCAGCACCAACTCTTCCAGAACCAAACGGCCTGCTGTGTAACTTCTGTCTTCCTGATACCACGGACTGCAATGTTATCGTCCAGTGTCGAGGAAACCAGGACAGATGCATCCAGGGAAATGGTGAGATGTTTTCACATGTTTGCTCTGTTGAACAGCTGTCCTCATCAGCAATGTGAGAATTTCTGTCAAGCTGAGAAAGACTTTGGTGAAGAGAAAGTTTCAATCTGAGGCATTCAGACATGATTTCAGTGGGCCGGATGGGGCCTCGGGCAAAGTCCTTGGGTGGAACTGATGACACGGGAGATGGCTGGGATTTTCAAGATTACAAGTAACTGAATGAGAGATGTCTGACTTTGAATTTGTACATAAAAGACTTTATTTTCCATCTCCAGTGACAACAGACTCTGGCACGTCTCCACTGAGCGGCTGCTCATCTGAAAATGTGTGTAGTGCTGCTCAGAGCTCGGGGATGTTGCCACTGAGGCCAGAGGTTGGCCATTTCAGCAGAGGACCCCTATGCTGTGAAGGAAATCTGTGTAATAATGTCCTGCTGACTCCAACTACGACTACTGGCGCCCCTAGAACTTCTACTCAGAAGATTCCTGCAGTAACAAGTAAGACAACAAGTAACATAGACAAGCATCAACTTGTCTTGATGAGGTTTTGCAGACTTTTCAAGTGGTCCTTGAAATAGATGAATAGCATGTCCAGTTCACTGATAAATGTACCTATCCATGGTACTGTAGCTTTCAAAATCCATGACTTTCATCATTTCTCTGAGTATACTACCTTGTTCTCATTCTCTTTCCAATGCAGCTGTTCCACTTCAGTGTACGACCTGCATGGACTCATCATGTTCCGTTGAGGACGTATTGCCATGTTCCTCTGAAACAATGTGTGTGTCAGCAGCCATCCTCGGTGAGCTTTTTACCTGGAAATTTTCTTCTATGTCATCCATTCACTCCATAAGGGACGCAAGGGTTTTGACTCGAGTTAACCCTAAATCATCTTCCATGTCACCCCTTCTGTGTACAACGTAGGAATGGGTTAGAGTTAGAGTTATCTTTCAGCTTTCTTGGATGTCATCCTCTTAATTCCAGAACAAATCCATCAATCAAAGTCTGATTTCCCTCTGCAGAATCTTCAAATGGATCCTCGACTGATCGAATCTTCAAGGGCTGTGCAAGCTCCTCCCTGTGTCCATCTGCAGGCCTTCAAACCCTTTCAACCAGTTTGGGTTCAACAGTTACAGTTATTTCTGCTAACTGCTGTGACACAGAAAACTGCAACTCGGCCACTCAAGCTGGTGAGAAGAGCGAGACAGGCCACACAATGATCAGAGCAGAAGGACGTCAGTCTGTGTTTGAGCTATTTCAACATGATCTTCATGACATATATACTACACAAGCAAGGAACGCAAAAGCCGATTATTTATAAGCATAGTCCGACAAACAACTTCAATAATCCTAAACAATTTTGGCATAAAGTAAATTATTTGTTAGGTACGTCAAATAGCTCTCTAAATAATATGTTCATTAATCATGAATTTACTAATGACCCTAATGCTATCTCTAACTAGGGATGGGTACCTTTTACATCTGAATCGATACGATACCGATACTCAGTACCTGCGAATCGATACCGGTATTTTTCGGTACCTGTTTTCGCTACTTTTTTTTTTTGGGGGGGGGGGGGGGGGGGGGGGGGAATATGCATTTGGTAATTAAAGCTATTTTGTATATTTAAAAAAATAGTCAAAACTTTGGAATTTTCAACATTTATGCTTCAATAACATCAACTGAAATAACTCCAACATAGAACTTGAGAAAAATGTGTGTGGGGATAAAGTAAAAAAAATTAAATAAATCACAATAATAAATGACATAATAAAAATAGACTTAAAATAAATAGCTGTATGAAATGTTTCACATTTGCACCTGCTGCCTGTACAGTAACAAACAACTTTCAGAATAAATAACTGTATAAAATGTTTCACATTAGCAGCACCAGGCACCTCTACAGTAAACACTCAAAGGTATACTGGAGGATCAGAATTGTATGGTTCCAACTCGTGATTGGGCAGTCATAATGCCAATCAAAAGCCACGTGGGACCGCTTTTGCGTGATGACATATCATGTCGAGTCGCCGCCTCGATGCGCGCTCTTGTTTCGAGCCGCGCATGCGCAGAGCATTGCTTAGGAAGTGACATGCAGCGGGAGCGACCATCGCAGAAGCAGAAGCCACAGAAGCGGCTTGTTCCTCCCGCGAACAACTCCGAACAGGGGCGGGGTGGCCCATATGTCTATGGGGTGGCCATCGGGAGGTTTCCCGAACGGCCAGTGTGTTCCAGGCCAGTGGGGTCTATTCCGGCCGGCAGCCACAAGCGACCGCCGCCGACCCCCCACCCCCCCACCACCCCACCCCCACCCCCACCCCACCCCGCCCGCCCGCCCGCTCTCACGGCCCGTGTGCGTGTCCGCTCTCCCGGTATATTATATATTTGATCCCGGTCTGCGAGTCAAAATACTCAGAAGATTTTGGACCCACGTAACCGCGTCACCATGTCCTCCGCTCTTGCCGATGCATAATGTCAAGGTGCGTTCAGGGTCAAAAAAAAAAAAAAAAGGTGCGTTCAGGTACCGAAATCTGGTACCGACGGATTTCCCGTGAATCGATACTCGGTACTTCAGCGGGAATTCGGTCGGTACCAAAAAATTACCGAAATTCGGTACCCATCCCTATCTCTAACCCCCAAATTCCACAGCGTCCATCTGCGCTCCGCTCAGCTCTGCTCCCTTTTGTCAAAACCCACCGCTTTGCTCCGCTGCGTTTCTGTTCCACCCGGCCGGAGAAGCAGAGTTGTGCATGCGCTAATTACCATCAACCGCCAGAAGTTGAGCAGTCTGGGCCACACTTGCATCTTTGTCTGTGCATCCTTGTAGAAAGGATCACTGGGGTTATATGAAATGTTATGACTCTCTACTTGCAAAATCAGCGTCTCTTCATCCATGGTAGTTGTGCTTCAAGATGCTAAATTTCGTGCGACAGGATGTTGACATTCGGGCCATTCAGAATAAAATGCATACATGGTCCTGAGTATGTATTCTGTAAAAAACATGAAATTTATGGAAAATAGCCTACAAATGGGCCATATATGCAGCTGTGTAAACATTCAGAAACATTTGACTATAGCTTGATTACAGGCAAAATAGAAGTTTGTCTTATAAAACTTGATAGTGTGTTTTAATTTTTGTGTGCCCGCTTTTTAAAGTGTATATTTTAATCAGTATGGTATGTCTATTCGTGATATATCTGATAATTACGATGAGGACAAATAAAATGTCTTTAAACAGTTTAAAGTTTTTAATAAAGACAAAATTATTATTTTTTGTATAATGCCGGACGTTGTTGGAGTTCTCTTTCCTATTTGGTGCGATCTGATCTGTGGAAATTTATGTGTACGGAGACCTGGATGGGTCGGACCAGAGAGAAAAATAGACCTTGGCTCTATTTTGGACTGACGGAGTGGAGCGGAGCGGACCCAGATGGAGCCGAACGGAGGCTGTGGAATCAGCTGTGTCAAAAGCTGTGTTAAAATAGCAACATATTTGCTCCGGCGGTCGGACCGGAGTGGAGCAGAACGCAGACGGATGCTGTGGAATTTGGGGGTAATGCTTTCAGTTTGCATTTTTCTCGAACATCAGAAGTTTCTCCCCATTCATTTACTCACTCAATAGTTAATTCTCTGCCATGCAATAGCTATTTTATGTTCAAGCATGTCATCTCAGCTGAGGTCCTGGAGGCAATAGGGAAGTTATCTTTTAGAGCAGGACCTGGTCCTGATGGCTTTGAGAGCAAATATAGCAAACTTGCTGCAAATGTTCTCTCTCACCCTTTGGCTGAACATTTCAGTATGTCCTTTTCCACCTGCACAGTGCCTTAAGCATGGAAAGATTGTGAAGTCATTCCCCTGCACAAAGGAGGAGATATGCAAAACATTAACAATTATAGACCTATATCGATAATAAATTGTGTAGTGAAACTTTTTGAGCAAATTGTCCTCGATCAATTGTCTGATCATCTTGCCAGACATAACTTGTCTCAAAGCCAGTCAGGGTTTTCCACCTCTTCAGGGCTTCTGAAATTTACTAATGACATATTTTAGAATTTTGACAATAGTATGTGTACTGGGGCTATTTTTCTTGATTTAACTAAAGCTTTTGATGTTCCATCCATCCATTTTCTACCGCTTATCCGGGGCCGGGTCACAGGGGCAGCAGTCTCAGCAGGGATGCCCAAACTTCCCTGTCCCCAGACACTTCCTCCAGCTCCTCTGGGAGGATCCCAAGGTGTTCCCAGGCCAGCCGCGAGACATAGTCTCTCCAGCGTGTCCTGGGTCTTCCCCGGTTCCTCCTCCCTGTGGGACATGCCCGGAACACCTCCCGAGGGAGGCGTCCAGGAGGCGTCCTGAAGAGGTGCCCGAGCCACCTCAGCTGGCCCCTCTCGATGCAGAGGAGTGGCGGCTCTACTCCCAGCTCCTCCCTGATGACTGAGCTCCTCACCCTGTCTCTAATACCCCTTTCACACTGCAACAAGCGGGTCGACTCGAGTTCTCGACCCGCTAATAATCACCTTTTGAGTCCTTTCACACGGCCTGCAGACCCGCCTGCTGGCGAGCCGAGTTGCTGCGTTTTCCTGCGCGGATAGTGTCCCGCGTTGATGACATCATCAGCACGACGGAGCAAAGCGAAAGTAAAGAACGGACTAGAGCTCAGTCCCCGTTACCTGGAGACAAATCTCCTCTTCCCCACGGATCCATAGGAGCTCTCTGGTCTCGCTATCTTGCCAATACTAGGTCATCTTGACGAAGGAAATCTTGCTGTGTCCAGAAACAACAAGTAGCGCGCTAATGTAGCCACGCTGCTACTACTCGCGTCTGCCTTTCACACTCCCTTTCACCCCTCCCACTAAAAAGCCGATAGCAGCAACCCGTTAAAAACCCGGGTCGATTGCAGGGTTGAAAAACCCGGGTCTAAAGCCGAGTGAACGCTTTCACACTGCCATGAAGACCCGGTTAATTAGCGGGTTTAAACGGGTTTTTTGGCCAGTGTGAAAGGGGTATAAGGGAACGCCCAGCCACCCTACGGAGGAAGCTCATTTCAGCCGCTTGTATCCGGGATCTTGTCCTTTCGGTCATGACCCAAAGTTCATCACTATAGATGAGGGTGGGAACGTAGATTGACCAGTAAATCGAGAGCTTCGCCTTTCGGCTCAGCTCCCTCTTCACCACAACGGAGCGATACAACGACCGCATCACTGCAGCCGCTGCACCGATCCGCCTGTCAATCTCACGCTCCATCCATCCCTCACTCGTGAACAAGACCCCAAGATACTTAAACTCCTCCACTTGGGCCAGAGTCCTTTTGATCGGCTTTTGAGCTTGTTGATCACTATTAACTTTTAGATAAACTGCATGCCATTGGACTTGATCGATCATTGTTATTGTGGTTTATTTCATATCTACACCACCGCAGCCAATGTGTGTCATTTCAGTGCACTCAATTTAAATTTATTGGAATTGATAAAGGGATTCCCCAAGGCTCCTCTCTTAGGCCTTTGTTGTTTTCAGTATTTATTAATGACCTACCACTTTGCTGCACAAACTGTGGTATACATCTCTATGCAGACGACACGGTCATTTATTGTTCCAGACCTGATATTTCAGATATAAATCAATCTCCGCAGGATGATTTTCATTCTGTGCAACAGTGGTTGTCATATAATAAATTACTCCTGAACAAAACTAAATCATACTCTGTTGTTTAAGCGATGGTGTATAGATACTCCAGAAAATAACCTTCGTCTATACTTTTTGGATTCCTCTCCTCTTGAACCAACAGACTCCATCAAACACCTTGGAGTCTGGTTGGAACAAGATCTCTCTTTTAAAACACGTATACAAAAGATCACTAAAAAAATTGAATTATCGTTTAAAAACACTATATAGATTGATATAGTGTTTTTAAATGATAATTCATTTTTTTTTAGTAATGCTCTGCATTTGTATTATTAATTGTTTTACCTTTCAAGTTAGGAAAAGAATAGTTACACAATTCCTGCTTCCCATGTTGGACTATGCAGATATAGTGTATTTAAACACGGCTCAAACCTATTTACACACTTTGGATATTGTCTATAATAAACTGTCGATTTGTCCTTTGTTGACCTCATCTGATCCACTTCTGTGAGCTGTATGAGCAGCTGTCATGGCTTGCTCCTTCTCAGAGAAGACAGTATCACTGGTTACAGTTTATTTACAAATGTATCCACCACTTAGATACTTAGTGCCCTGCAGTACTCCTGATGGTCTACGTCATCGTGAGCAAATTTATCTGACTGTTCCTAGAACCAGATTAGAAATTGGAAAATTAGCATTCAATTTTAAAGCTCCTCAAGACTGGAACAACCTTCCCAAACATATTCGCTCACTAAACTCAATTGAAATATTTTGAAATACTGTTTTCTTATTTCTTCAGAATGTCTGTTAGTGTTTTTAGTTAAAGGGGCTGTATCATGCAAAATTCACTTTTTGTATGTTTTAACCTTGTTATATAGCTATGTACTCACCAAAAACACCCCCAAAGCGTTTTTTTCCTTCGTGCCTGCGTGTTTAAGCTTTCCTTGTGTTTCAGCTGCTCAGAGAGGCAGCCCCTCCCGCACCCGTGAAAACGCTCTGTTCTTCACGTTCACGTCACATGGTGAAGATGGCTCCCCTGAGCCCCCCTCCCGCAGGCCCTCGGCAATCAGTGTTGCTGCTTTTTGTACCTCCGATTACGAGGATAAATTTTGACCATCGTCTGAAAGCAACAGTCAAGCAAGAGCAAGAGTCTGAAGGGTCTGCGCTTGGTGAATTTCTCACAGGAAAAGACATTTTTGCGTGTGGAGAAACTAGAGCTAAAGAGCTAAAGCTAGCTCACGTATTTGTTTGGTTGAAGTACGCTGTCAGTCAAAGTCCACAGGGGGAGAGGCGGGATTTTCAGTGAAACAGAGCGTTTTCTCTTCCGGGTTTCAGAATTAGCCCCAGAAAATCTTTTATTTCACACAAAATGACTTTTCCTTAGCGCCAAAAATAAACTATTGCCATGTTAATGCCATTTCTAGGGTTTGGACTAGCTAAAAAAAGCATGATACAGCCCCTTTAAACATATCCCTACCTTCTCCAGGTCTGTGTGCGTGTCTGTGTGTGTGGTTGTGTTATGATCATTGTTGCTTTCTATTTTTAGTTCTGTTCAGTTTTTCTTACTAATTCATGGTATTAGGAGGGTGAACCCAAATGAAACCGGAAGTTGGTCATAAAATACTAATAATAATGAGTTTTGACTTTTGGCTGTCAGATGCGTTACAGGTAAGCCTCATGCATATCTGTGAAAAATCTGAGATCCCAGAGTGACACTGACGTCTGTCACGCACTGTTTATAGTAACAGAGTGCTGCCCCTCTCTGCGATTTTTCAAAAATGGCGACATTGACTGGAAAGCTACAGCAGCGCGCAAACATAAAATTTTTCTTCTTGCTTGGAAAAACAGCAGCAGAAACACTCACCTTGTTGCAGAAAGCCTACAAGGATGATGCTCTGGGGAAGACTCAGGTCTGTGAGTGGTTCAGGCAGTTTAAGAAGGGCCAGATGTCCATTGAGGATCAGCCCACATCAGGATGACCCTCCACCTCCCGCCCAGCCGAAATTGTCAGGGAAATTGAAGCGGCTGTGATGGCAGATTGACGCAGGAGCATTGGAGAGGTGGCTGATCTGACGGGGGGGCTCCTGGAGTTCCTGCCAGAGGATCATAAGCCAGGATTTGGGGCTGTGCCGGGTCTCTGCCAAAATGGTGCCGTGCCTGCTCACACCAGAACAGAAGGAGACTCGCATGGACGTGTGCCAGCAGATCAAATGGCAGCTGGAGGATGACGCTGGGCTGTTGTCAAAGGTCATCACCGGGGACAAGACGTGGTGCTTCGGGTAAGATCCAGAGACCAAACAGCAGTCGAGCTAGTGGAAACACCATGGATCCCCTCGGCCAAAGAAAGCGTGTCAGGTCCGCTCAGCCATTAAAGCGACACTAAGGAACTTTTCAACCTTAATAAAACATTTTAATATCTTTTGTGATGATACATCGACTTACAACTAGTTGAATGACCCCTCTGTCACGGCCTGAGGGCGTCAGTATTGCTTTCACTTGGACTAAGCAACTGTGAGGAGGGTGGTCGGAACCCTGCACACTGAAAAACTCCAAATGTGCGGACTGCTTTATGGCATGCGTCACATCATGAATATATAACATGTTATAGTGATATAACATTGTTTAGCCACCATTAGAGTCATTACCTTTCGCTATCCATCCTTCACACAGCCACTGGAAACAAATGTAGGCCAGTTCAGTCCGACAGCATGCCACCGGGAGCAGCATTTTACCACGCCATGCGCTAGGCCTCATGGGAACTGCAGTATTTGTTCAGGCAAAACACTACCGCTTTTCTCCACTGGCGCCGCCAAAATCAACGAAAACTGAAAGTTCCTTAGTGTTGCTTTAAAACAATGCTGATCTGCTTCTTCGATGTCCAGGGTATTGTCCACAGCGAGTTTGTCCCTCCAGGTCAAACTGTAAATCAGGACTATGACATCGAAGTCCTAAGATGGCTCCGTGAGAATGTGCGAAGGAAGCGACCCGCGGAGTGGAGACTGGTGGATCCACCACGACAATGCGCCTGTGCACAAGGCTCTGCACGTCACGCAGTTTTTGACGAAGAATGGGATGACTCTCCTCCCCCATCTGCTTTATTCACCGGATCTAAAGCGCTTTGGGCTCTGTCAATGCAGTGTAAAAGCTCTACATAAGTGTAGACCATTTACCATTTATGTGACTTTTTCTTGTTCCCCAAGTTGAAGAAGGAGCTGAAGGGACAGTGGTTTGCAGACATAGAGGAGGTGCAAGAAAAAGCGCAGCAAGCCCTTGAAGGCATAATTACGCACGAGTTTGTCGACACATTTGTGAAGTGTGAAACACGGCTGGAGCGTTGCATTAATGTGAATGGAGATTATTTTGAAGGCGACGGGGGTGTTTTATTTTGAAATGTAAGAAACAAAAAGTTACAACCAACTTCCGGTTTCATTTCAACACCCTTGTATGTTTCGCCCTTTATGATGCCATGCTATTTGTTAATTGTCATTTATTGCAGAGGAACCCCTTGAAAACAAGATGGTGCATCTCAAGGGGCTACTTCTCTATAAATAAAATGTCAAAATAAATAAATAAATCTTCTGTTTCAGCACCAACTCTTCCAGAACCAAATGGCCATCTGTGTAACTTCTGTCTTCCTGATACCACGGACTGCAATGTTACCGTACAGTGTCGAGGAAACCAGGACAGATGCATCCAGGGAAATGGTGAGATGTTTTCACATGAGATGCTGAGGTTTCAGAGTTGGACTCGTCCATCACACAAGCTGAAAGTCACCGAGGTGGTTGGTAAGCTCCTCAGTGGCAAGGCACCGGGTGTGGACAAAATTTGCCCTGAGTACCTTAACTTTCTGGATGTGCAAGGACTGTCTTGGTTGACACATCTCTGTAACATCGCGTAGCGGTGTAGCGGCACGGTGCCTCTGAATAGGCAGACTGGGTTGGTGGTTCTCTTTTTTAAAAAGGGGGACCGGAGGGTGTGCTCCAAATATAGAGGGAGCACACTCCTCAGCCTCCCGGGGAAAGTCAATTCCACGGTACTGGGGATTTGTCAAGGAGGGGAGGATTGATGCTTTGAATCAACTGAGGCGGCGGTGGTTCTTTGGGGAGAGCAGTTGTCCCGCAATCTGGAGGTTGTGAGTTCAATTCCTGTCTCCCACTGTCTGCATGCCGAAGTGTCGTTTGGGAAGACCCTGAATTGCCCCCACTGTTGTATGTTGCTTTGGACAAAAGCATCTGCTAAGTAAAATTGTAAACTCCAGGTTTTGTCTCTCAAAATATTTTCATTCAATACTGTGCACTCTATCCAGGAAGTGTGTGTTTGATCTCAGTTTGATTTCAGTTTAGGAAGATTGGAAAAATTTGTAAGTCAGATTGTTTCTAATCTCAGGCAATGACTCCCTAACAAAAGAAAGACTTGGGGACAGGGGAACCAAGATCCAAGGAAAAAAAAAGAGAGAGAGAGACATATCCACAGTTTGTGGACTGCTCCACCATTTGAGTAACAGTACTGTGATCAGGGGTTCTACCATGTGTCCAAAAAACATTTTGTGTTCAACACAAGTTACTGTCAAAAGATTGAAAGACTTTGTTTCATTTTTGTTTTTCCTTCTTCCACAGCAATGACTAATTCTGGGAATTCCACAGTTTTTGGTTGTATATCTCAAAGTATGTGTGAAGCTTCTGAAAACCTGGGAACATTTCCACTACTGACAAACATTGGAATCTTTAGCAGAGGACCAATTTGTTGTCAAGGAGATCGGTGTAATGACAGCACAATAATGATTACAACAACCAAACAGACTACAACCACAACAACAACTCTTCAACCGACAACAACTGAAACGACATTATCAACAACAACTCCTGCTCCTCTCCAGTGTCTGAGCTGCTCAGATGACTCCTGTTCATCTCCAGTCTCAGTGGCCTGCTCTACAGAGACCATGTGTATAACAGCCACCATTATAGGTAGACTTTTCTTCATCTTTAGAATTACTCAGTGAAACACATGAAGTCAAACTTTCTGTCAGCTTTTCTTCAGCTATCACTCACTCATTCTTCCCTCTGTAGATACAATACTTGGGCAAGATCCAACACGGAGGTTCTACAAAAGCTGTGCATCGCCCACTGTGTGTCCAACCAGAGGAGATCGGACATTTTCAGTGAATGCAGGTTTTTCCAGTGTCCTGGTGTCAGCCACATGCTGCAGCACTGAGGACTGTAACTGACGATGACCAATCGTTTATTCAGTCTTCTGAAGAAGTCTTTCTGAGCCTTTTCTGCTGGTGCATTCCTTTTCCTTCATCCTCTCTGTCTGTTCACAAGTGTGCAGACAATACAACTAACTCAAGCTGCCATCATTAAGCATTAATAGCTCTTGCCTCCTTCCTGAAACAATGAAGATGATTCTCAACTGAACATCTCTGCCAAACTGAATTCAACTTTTCAATTAAAATACACTGTCACTGTCCGATAATGCATTTAAGTATCAGTTACAAAACTGCTTCAGATTGATTTGTTTAGAATCTTTTTCAATAGTCATGGATAATTTTTTTGTTTTTCAACAGTTTCAGAAATTTTAACTGTTTCACCCATTTAATCTGTTTTACTATTTCGGCCGTTTAAAAAAAACACTTGCAGTTTTTGTTGCTGTTGTTATTTCAAGCAACAATACAAAAAACATGTACTCACCAGATTTCTTTTATCAGTTTTTCTCATTTTTTTATTAATTGTTACATTTTTACAGCCGTGTTACGCAGTATCCTTCGTAATTCGATCTTTATAGGTCCTTTCCTGCGGATATGGATTTCAGTGTGGCTCCAGTCTGGAATCTGATTTGAAGTGGAGGTTATTTTTTTTTTTGTTGTTGTTGTTCTTTTGTTTAATTTACATTAATGCTCTTCCCTTTTCTTTCTCCTTTCTCACTCTTGACTTCTCCACTCATCTGGTTCACTTTCCTCTTGTAATTCTTCCACATCTCAACTTTGTGTGCCAGGTTCTCCAGTTTTCCAAGTGGCTGTGTCACTTCAAATACCTGTCTGTAATCATCTGGATCATCTTCAGCATGTCCTACCCCCAATATAGGTGGTGAATATCTTCATTTATTCTTCATTTAAACCTAATTTTGTCATTTTGACCTATATTTAATTTACTTTAACACTAAAAGGACTATGATGCTTTATGGAATGCATAATGTATGAAATGCAATAAAATGATTGACAGATTTTCAATAAGTTGCCTTGGATTTATTAGTTGTTAAATATACAAAATCTAAATTAGACATGATTTCTAACTTGAGGAACTGTGGGGAGCATAAAAAAGTGTGATTATTCACTAAACATCCTGTTAAAACTTGTTTTCAAAGCAGTGTGCAGTTTGAACCATGAAGTGAAGTGACTAGTTACAATATTTGTCCACTAGATGGCATCAGAAAAAAGCAAAAGGAAAGGGCCATGTCTACAGGATTGATAAAAGAACTGACATTGAGAGTCATCATTATTTAACAAGATGTAGCTCGAAAATATATAAATACCTTCTGTGTTGTCCATGCATTTGTATAAAAACCACAGTGTTTGAAAGCAACAAGGTTTTTCACAAAAGTGCCCCGAAGGAAAACAAACCACTACTCATTGGGTGATTCTGAATCTGAAATCATCAGCAAATAGAAATATGCAAGTTTGTTCTTGTTCTGGTGAGCGAGAACCAGCATTTCAACAAGTTTTTTGGGATGACAGACACTACGGTATCCCAGGACTTCAAGACACTTGAAGCCCTGTTTACATGTTTTCAAGTGAAGAACACAAAAGTAACATTGCATTTTGGGTGCTCTGAGCCACTGAAACACAACATTTTTACAACTGCTCTCAGGGTGGAATTTTGGAAAACCATATCTTCTTGGAAAGAGGATGACAAGCAAGATTTTCCAAAATTTCCATTTCCATGCAAAAACCAAACTTTTATGAAAACATACGTGGGGCGGTTGTGGTTCAGGCGGCTGTGGTTTCAGTGGGGAGAGCGGTTGTCTCTAAATCGGGAGGTGGTTAGTTCGATTCCTGTCTCCCCTTGTCTGCATGTTGAAGTGTCCTTGGGCAAGACACTGAACCCTAAATTGCCCCCAGTGGATGTACTGAGCACCTTGCATGGTAAATGGGACGACACTTATATAGCGCTTTTTCATCTGCAGTAGCAGAGACCAAAGCGCTTCACACTGTATTATCACATTCACCCATTCACACACACATTCACACACCAGTGGAGGCGGCCGCCATGCAAGGCGCCCAGTCCATCCACCGGGGGCAATTCAGGGTTCAGTGTCTTGCCCAAGGACACTTCGACATGCAGACAGGGGGAGATGGGAATGGCAGTTGCCTCACTGGTGTGTGAATGTGTGTGTGAACGGGTAAATGTGATAATACAGTATAAAGTGCTTTGGGACCCCTGCAGGGTGAAAAGTGCAGTATAAGTGTCGTCCATTTACCATTACTAACTCCAAGGAAATGGGGAAAATGCAGCATGTTGAAAACACCTTCAAAGGTGAAAAGGTAAACGGTCTGAGTCCATCTCAGGGGGAACGGGAACAAACACAACTTTTCAAAAATACTCTGACTCCCATCCACTCAGCCTGTTGGACAGGAGCCCAAAACACACACACACGCACATGCACATGCACACTGTCTTCTTCTGACTGATGATGTGAATTCAGCTATACATGAAAAAACGTGATGCAGTCAAGGTGTTTGTGCGTGTGTGTAGCCTCAGGGTGTGTTGGCCTCCGATGAAGCACAACAAGTGCTAACATGGCTTGCAGAGTCAGACTGTCGGACACGTTGAGACATGAAGCAGCTCACTGAGGTGATTTTTGGTCACAATCCTGTTTGTATAATAATATTTCAGGTGAATTTGCATCAGTTGTTTTTGCATTTTTGCTTCAGAAACATTTTTCAAGTGCATGCCGAAGTTCTGAAAATGTTGTAGTTTTCATGTTGGTCCACTAGTTGGTGCTGTTGTTTGTTTTTGTGGTGAAACCACACACACAATCCACTCCAGACATTAACAATGTGAGGACACATTCATTCCTATGGACAGAGCACCAAGTTGGGTTTTTATTACGGTGATTGTCAACTCTTAAATGATCAAGTCCAGCTGTAAAGTGCAGGACCAGAACCAGGGCGAGCGATATATACGACAGCCGAGTTTGAAGGAGGGCTGGCCATATAACTGCAGACCCCACCCACCCAGTCCATCAACTGTTTGTACGTCTTCCCTCAGGAACATCAGAGCCCACACAAATAAGCACAAAGAAGCACAGTTTCTTCATCATGACATGTCCTCACAACCACCAACCCCCTCACCACCCCCCCCCCCCCCAACCCCACCCTGCCCCCGTCTCCCCCAGACACGCTGGCAGAGTTCCAGTATGTGGAACATATTTATGCTGGTCACCTTAAATATTTAATTTCATTGTGCACTAGTCACTTTTTATTCTGTTTAAAACTTATTCAGACTTTTTTTTCTCGACGTCTTTTTATTCTATGTTATGTATCTTCGAGAGCTGTTGACCAAAATGTTGTTGTGGTGTGCACAATGACAGTAAAGATTCTTGATTCTTGAGGAGCTGAACTTGGCCAGCGCCAGGAGTGGGACTAACAGCAGGACCAGGACCTGTATGTATGAATTCAATAAAAAAACACAGTATGTTTTCACTTGGAACAATGTTGTGCAAATGGAACCCTCAAAAGTCAATGAAATCCATTGTAATCGCTCAGAAACCTTTTTAGTAGGCTTGGTTTTGAGAAATAAAACAATGAATTCCTGCTTTAATTCCAGCGTCCTGTAATTAAACCTGAAAATAGTCATGGTGACGTCAAAAAGCAACAATAGCAGGTGTGTTAAAAGCGACTGTTGTGACCAGAAAAGCTGTTTTAAGTGTCATACAAATTTCTTTGCGACACCTGATCGGTGAAGCAAACTTCAAAGAAATACTTTCTGGGTACTTCGAAGTTTTTAGCTCTATTGAGATGAAGGACAGAATCTCCAAAGTGATTCAAGCCGGAGGCCAAAGTACTTTCTACTGCAAACATACCCAAGCAATAACCTCAAAACAGATGAGATCAGATGAGTCGAGCAGTAGGTCGGGATCAAGGACAGTTTCCTGGACTTACTTTTCATATTTGATTAATTTTGGCAGTCAAATCAAGGAGATGATTAAATAGAGCTTTCTATTCATTTTTTTTTCTTCCATCTGAGGCAGCTCGAATAAATCCAGTGGTTAATAGGGAGTACTGTGAGGCAGCAAACAATCTTTTGTCTGATGACTGTTGTCGTGGTTACCAAGTACATTCCCTGGCTCTGTATCCAAGTGAACATGTTCTAGAGACAACAATCACCCTGTTATTGCTGGCATCAGCAAGGATTCAACCCAAGTTGGAGGAATCTTTATTAGACATGTTTCAGATAAATGTATGGGGCTTGTGGTCAATGCTACACGGCTTCAGCACAAAATCCAGCATTGGTCAGGCCTATGTCTGTGTTTCAGAAGTTTACACATGAGTTTTCAGTATTTAGACTGACCCCTGGAGTATACAGATGAGTAAATTGGCTCAGTTATTGACTTTTAAATGGCTTCTAAGGATTACAAGTGTGTCTGGGTGGTTGAAACCGGTCCAGGAACATACCCTGGATCTGATCTGATGTCAGTTCAGCTGGAAACAAATCCTGCAGATCACAATGCTGACAACAACAAGGAAGCTGATTTCTCATTGACTTCATTATAGGGATTTACGCGGCACCAATAATCTTTAAGTCAACATGAACAGAGCCTGCGGCAGAAGAGTTCACAAAGAAACCTGAAGAGCCAGTTTGCAGAAGTCATTCATGACTAATTGCAGGCTTGTCGAGGCAGCTGGGGAACACTGATTGCCCTGCATCGATTACCTCGATGAGGTGCTAATGTCTTCAGTGCCACTTGCCAAATCTGCCCCCTGGGTTTTATTGTGTAAATGAGGTTAAGTTAGGAGAGTTAAAAATGGAATTTCTTTTCAACTTCATCCTTTCCCAGAGTTTCCAGGCCAGGATCTGTGACTGAGCATGAAACAGTCACAGTAAGAAACCAAAAAAATACGATTTTGTTAATGTCAACAAATAATTTATAGTATCTTCCATAAATACCATCAACCCAAATTGAAAATTATTCAGGATAATTTTGAGAAATACTGTTTATTAACTGTTTGTTAAGTCTAATCTACCGGAGATAAAGGCTGCATTAGCACCTCTGTACTGGCCTGAGAGACAAACGGGCAGACTCTGGCTATATTCTTAAGATGATAAAATCCAATCTTAGTTATGTTTTTAATGTGTGGAATAAAATGTAGCTCAGAGTCAAGAATCACGCCCAGGTTCTTAACTGATTGTGCTGGTTTAAAATCCTGTAATTTAGGTAAAATTTTCTCTCTCTGGCCTTCAGGACCGATAACTAAAACCTCAGTCTTGTCCTGGTTGAGCTGTAAGAAATTCACTGCCATCCATGACTTGATGTCTGACATACAGTTAAAAGGGTTTCTATTGGCCCTGATTTTCTTAATGTCAACGAATAATTTACACTATCTTCCCTAAATACCATCAACCTGAGTTGAGAATTAGTTTGGATAATTTTGAGAAACACAGTTATTATTGATTGCGAATAATAGTGAGCAGTTCATGATATTTACCTGTTTGACAGATGGACATGGGATTCTATTGACCTGAGCACTTTGATCTGTGTGTCTTTGAAACCAAGAACAGCAAATTCAACATTTGTGTTTGATCAACCAGCCTCTGATTGTTTCCATACTTTTTTAATCAGCCAAATTGGTATCCAGATTCAAGCAGCTCGGACACTTTTTCAGAGGGCCATACACTAATGAGACAATAATATCTCACAGGTAGTGATGCTTTCTTTCAAAATACACTGATCCCACACTGTTTCATGTTATTTACTGCCACTAACTGCAGGTGAAAGAGGTGAGTTGAGGCAGTTTGATTTCCAGAAGTGAATTGAGTGTCCCGTGACCTGTCCGGTTACACAACATGCCTGAGAAATAACAAGATGCAGCATCCTCAAGGTGTGTTACGATTGTGGGCATGGACAAGCATTCGTGTCGGACAATACTTAAAACGTCACGGATGCCACAAAAATATTTACGATCACGTGTTGTGCTGTCTTCCTATAAACCTATACACATGCAAACAACACATCTTTGCAAATTACTCGATTCAGATTTGCGTCATGAGACACTGGATGACGGGAATTTCTGGTGGTTTCAAGCTAACCAGTCTGTAGTTGTTTCCGCCTTTGAAAAAAAATCAAAATATTTTCCACAAATATTTCCTGATTCCACATTAAAAAAAAAAAAAAAAAAAAAAAAAAAAAAAAACAGAAAAAAAACCTTCCATGTCTCGGTCAAAGTTCTTTTTTAACATATTTCTTCTCGTGCAGTAAAAGAAAATGCAACACGTTGAATATCCATGATTACAACTAAATATCGTGTAAAAATGGGAATCCAAAGAGTCTGAGGGACAAAATGTGAATACATCAGGTCTTGTCTGTCTTCAAAGTCTACAAACTGTCACTGAGCAGTTGTTGAAGGTTTTTCATGTTACTTCTTCTAAACAATACTTTCTTTGTGCGTCTTCCCAACTCTCAAATAGATATAGTCAGACCATTAAAAGTGGTCAGGTTTGGAGTAAACATCCATGTTACAAAAATAGACACTTGAAATGGAGCGTTCAAAAACAGGAATTAAACAGCAATGAAGTGGTAAATGGCAACTGAATGTTACTATATTAACATTTTCATGGAGGGCTGTCATTAAAAGTCTCATATGATCTTGACTTAGCTGTTCCATTCCAGGTTTTGAGTTTTTTGACCTTGTATAATCTTGTATGGTACTTTTGTGTTCTGGGCATCTTTCAACACAGGAAAAAGGCCTTTTGTGAGAAACTTAAGGGTTTATCAGTTATGTGACCAAAGCCTGTTGCCATAAAGCCGTAACTATAGCCTCTGTGATGTTTATTAGGTATTTCAAGCCACCAAAGTTTTTTTTTAAACAGATTTGTTACCGTTTTGGTTTTCAGTCAACATTTCTTGGAAGACTGTCCACTGTGCCTGGAGCTCAATCTGAACACAAGGAAGGAGATTAGAACAACAGACACTTCAAAAAGGTAGATTTTTCCACTCTTGTACTTTTCCTGGGATTCATATGTCTGGCACCATGGCTCTTTTCTGGTGGTCTGCTTTCCACTCCCAGAACGTTATTTATCATTAAAACGACCTTAACTTGACCAGTTAAAGAAACTCTCTGAAGTGAACAAAGTTTTGACCTTCCAATCCAGTGCCCTTGAATGGTGTTCTTCTGTTGTGGACCTTCTGTTCCTCTGTTCTTTCCATGAGCATGGCCACAGAGTGCAGACTGTATGTGGTCCACTCCAGCACTGATTGGTTATGTGACCACAGCCTTTTAACATATTAATTGTATTTGTGGTGTTTGTTGGATACAACTTGGATTTCACCCATTTTGTATTCACTAAACATGTCATTGGAAGACCATCTACTTTGCCCGGGGAGATTTATCTGAACACAACAATGGAGGTTAGAACTGATATGTTCACATCGAAAGACACACGAATAAAACCATCCCAGCTGTGAGAATTCCCGCTTGTATGTTCTGACAGGTGAAACAACGTGCTCTGACAAAAGATGATGAATAAGATGGTAAAAAATGTCCTAACAGGTGTGTGCCTAGTACTCTGTATGCTGGGTGAAGCTGTCAAAGGTTTGGATTTTAATGCCCTATTATTAAAAGGAATAATAGAATAAAGGCAGTGTCGACTCAAGATAAGGTGTGGCAGAGAAAAGCACAGAACTGGCCAACAGTCGTGATCTCTTCGGTTGATGACGGAAGAATTCAGCTTTTTCCATTGTTCTCATGAGTGAAAACCTGATCTGACATTAATTTAGACTTCAATTTCAGGTCTCACAGCTCAATATGATATGAGTTTCCCAACAGATTCAAATACAGAAAAGGCACCAAAGCTGGAGCCACTGAAAACTCAGTTCTGTTTCCTATATGAAAATAGGGACAATGCAACTTTTTCCCTTTTTTTTATGGTCCATCTTCATGGAAATGGGGGAAAACACAACTTCATGAATACTGTCTGATTCCTTCATATTTTTTCAAAGCATGCAACTCCATTTAGTATATTTTTTTTTTTCTGTAGACTCCTGTTCTGCAATCAACCCGCTGACATGTGCATATGTATGTGTGAACATTACATACAATGGTGCTTCTATCTGCCATCTACCAAAGTGAAGTGTTGCACCAGTGGGTTGTTGTCTTTGTTCAGTTTTTGTTGAAGAAATAAATAAATAAATAAAAAAATAAAAATCCTCCGTGACAACATATTATAGCCACTTAGAAATTTTAAGGAAACTTAATTTATTATGTCTGTATTTTTTAAGTATGTTGGTTCACATGTTTGGAATAAGAAAAATTGCAGTGTGTGATGATGCCATGTGGACATGATGCCTTTCATTAAAGAATTTTACAGGTGAGAACACACATATCTGGAATGTCCCGTGTGATCGCCCAGTCTACTGCTCATCATCAGCTCACTCTTTATTTTCAGCTGAAGTGTAATTTAGTCTAAAACAACACAGGGCGTGGTGAAGTGTGTGGAGCAAAGTCATTTCCAACCATCAACAAAGAGAAAGAAAGGAGTGTCTGAACAGTTGTGATGTAAAAAAAAAGAGAACACACCCATCAATTTGGTTGCTACGCATTCATTTTTTGTAATTCTATTCAAGCGTATAAAATGCCTTTATGCTGCAAAGTTCATTGTCACAATTTTGGAAACTGAGCATCGGAACTCAGCACGATGAAGCTCGTCCTTTCTGTGACTCTACTTTGTGTATTTTTCACACCAGGTAACATGATTTTTTGTTTAAATTCATTGCTAAAATGTTGCTTTTATAAATGTCGATGTTTAGTGTCTCCTCATGGCAGTTTTACATACTGAAGATGATTTGTGTTAAATGTGTGAAAGATTTAATTCAATCCAAAATGCAAAAAGTGGAGGAATATGATAAATGTGAGGATTTTTATTTAACATATTAAACAAAAAAACAAAAAAAAACAAAAAAGAAATATCTGACATGAAAGCAATCAGAATTTGATTTTAAAATGTTAAGATAATTTTGTGAATATTTACAGAGCTTTGCTCGAATTTCAACACCGACTTTAATGTGAAAATCTTGGGGAAAAAAACTTCAGAATTGGATGTTACAATCTCTAACAATTTATGTCTGACTCCTTTTTAAATGAATTGAATGCCTGAATCCTCTCCCATAAAAAATATGACCGCGTTTTTAGTCAAATTGTTTTTTTTCTCATAATAGCTGCAACGCTCGACTGCATCACCTGCACGGGTCAAGGATGTACAAATGAAATGCCGCAGACTTGTCCCCCGGAAATCAACTCATGTGTGACGGGGTTCACTCGAGGTGATGTTGATTTTTTTCTTCAACGCAGCCAATTGGAAGTTGATGCCATTAATGTTAACACTTTTTTTTGTCTCAAGGTGGAGGTGTTTTCAAAGGATGTGCATCATCTTCGATGTGTCCGGATGCGGAGCCTCAGATGTTATCATACGATGTAGGGATATCTGCTTTGTCTGCCAGGTGCTGCAACTCGGACAACTGCAACTCAGAAACTCTGCAAGGTCAGTACATATGATCAAGACGTAGATTCAGATGTAGACTCTCTCTCCCTCTCTCTCATGATCTCAAAATGTCTGTTTTTCAGATCCAGCTGTGTCGCAGCTAAACGGTCTCCGTTGTTCAACTTGTTTTGGGACTCAGTGCGAGGGCCTATTAGTGCTGTGTGCAGGAAATGCCAACAACTGCATTCAGGGGATTGGTGAGAATGAACTAAGTATTCACTACCTTCAAGCAGAACAACGGTTTGAATTTCTAACTTCCCACCAGTACCAGGGTCTGAATCTGTACCCCTCTACCTGAAACAGTGTTTGACTTCATCCCAATAGTCTGTTCCAGTCCTACCCTTTTCTCTCCTATCCCTTTAACAGGAAAGAAACAATAGAGAGTTGTTTAATTCTTTTTTCTCTGTAAAACTGTTTGCAGATGAGTGTGTTGTTTTTGGCACTTTATATAACATCGACTTGAATTGAATCATAGCTGGGAATAATAAAAGATGCTCAGACAAGGCCTGTCCCTGCTACATTTCAAGCCCCTTTGTCTGCTCTGAACATTAATCACTCTTGGGTGGAGATGATGGAAGTCTTTCTTAATTATGTTAAACACAAGGCCAAGCCCATCCACTCCTGTGCATGCATTCCACTGCACTCAGATCATGCACAAGCTAATATAATGACACGGGAATTCAGCATGTGTACTGACGAGGTAAAAAATAACATTTAAAGCCTATTCTATGCCACTGTACACTACCCTCTTGTGGTGTAATTACACCAGAGCTAAATTTAAGAAGCTGCAGGCTTTTTTTTTTTTTTTATGAACTCAAGAGTCTGGAATAAAGACTGATTGAGTGATTGTAGCACTGCATGCAGCACGGGCATTCAACCTCCAGATGTCAGCTAAACCAAATCAATTTACTTGGAATGACATTCTGAATGATCCAGTTCAATTGAAGGAACACCTTTTTTGCAAAACTTACCTGTTTTGGTCTTCTTTCCACAGTGTCGGACGGTGCCAGCACAATTCCAACTTTTGGATGTGCATCTCAAAGTGCGTGTGACGCCGCATCAAGATTGGGGATGTTACCATTCTCAGCAATAGCTGGAACTTTCACCAGTGGGCCATCCTGTTGTAATACGGATCTATGCAATACTGCACAAATGGCCACAGCAACCACAACAATCACAGCTCCAATCACTGCAACTCTTACCACCACAACAACTCCAACCACAACAACTCCAACAACTACAACTCCAACAACTACAACTACCACCACAACAACCACTGTAACCATGATGACTACTTCTCGACCAGGTTTAAAAATTTGTTACACCATGTCACATTCATGTACATATTCTTGCATTAGAATATGTTCGTGTTCTTCTGTGATTCCTGCTATAATTTTTTTCTTCCCTTCAGCTCCATCACGTCGCTGTCTGAGCTGCACAGATTCAGCATGTTTGGATGAGGACTCTGTGCTGTGTGACTCAGAGACAATGTGTATCACAGCTACTATTCAAGGTGGTACTTTTTATTGTTTTCCCTAAATGTGAAAGAAACCTAACATGAGTTTTCACACAGTGCATTTTGCTTCCATGCAGGGCCTTCTGGAGGTGAGCCACAGTTCTTCAAGGGCTGTGCACCATCATCCCTTTGTCCGACCACAGGAAGTCGGGAATTTTCAAGTCGTGCTGGTCTTTCGGGTGGACTCGTGTCTGCTCTGTGCTGTGACACAGATGACTGCAACTCAGACACTCTACCTGGTTCGTTTGTTGTTTCTGGGTTTCTTCAGTACCTTCTGGAATTGTCACACATTTTGAAACTCTCACATTTTAAAGAACTCTGAACCTGACAAAAAAAAAAAAAAATCCCAGCATTTTAGATGTCCATTTCAGACTGAAACACACTGTTGACCTTTTTTTCCAACTGTCACACATTCTGGAACTTGGACACTCTCTAGAAATATGACACTCTCAGGAACGCTGACACATTCTAGAACTCTGACATTCTCAGGAACCTCAACACTTAGAAATAAGGCACATTCTCAAAATCAGAGTTGTTATGCAGGACTAGATGTTATTACCCCTCAGTAGATACCTATGGCACCGATGAGACATTGTGGCAGGCAAATGAATGACGGCATCCTTTGGGTTGTCAAGTGGGCGCCCTTCTTCTTAGGTGTTTCGCTAACAAGCCCACGACACCTACAAAGGGTTCAGCAGTGAATCCCAGCGTCCCAGGTTTACCCCCATCAGCTATCAGACATTTGGAGGCCCAAGTCAAGTCCTTCCTCTTGCTCCCATGTATATTCTTGAACTCAGACATACTCGAGAATTGTAGAACTCTAATGGTGCGTTCACACCGGACGCGTTGCAAGCGTCACGGGCGTTGCTTTTACATTCAAAGTCTATGGTGTACGAGCTTCAACGGACGTAACGCGTGTCAGGCACTTTTCGAGCGTAGCTTTCCGAGCTTTTCAAGCGTTGGCGACGCGCTTCAGGCGTCAACGCCTGAAGTTTGGAAAATTGAACTTTGGAAGCGTCAACGCGGAGCGTCATCCAATCACAGACGAGCACTCTGGGGAAGACGTCCCTCCTTGTGATGTGCTGATGCGGGCCAGAAGCTCTTCAAACTGGGCCTGGGAGAGGCAGAAGTACCGCTTAAAGCGAACCTCTTCCTCACGCAGCTCCTGGAGCAAATGGTGAAATTCGCCAAATTGCGAACGCCGCTGCCGGATGGGATGAACCCAAAAGCGCAGCACAGGCACCTGAGACCGCTGTTTTCTGGCTTTCTTTATTAAATAAAGCCAAGCCAGTGTCTCGATGGGATCCGCCATTGTCAACATGAAGACAGGACACAGAAGCTCCTCCCACTCCCGCCAATGAGCTGCCGCGCGTCACGAGCGTTGCAAGTGTCGTGTGTATTTGAACACGCGTCGAATTCCACACTTTACACGCGTCAACATTGAGGCGTCATTGATGCCCGTGACGCTTGCAACGCGTCCGGTGTGAATGCACCTTGACACTTTCAGGAATTATGACACTTTCTAGAACTCTAGCACTTTCAGTAAATCAGACACATTTTAGAACTCGGACATATTCTCGATCTCTGACTTTTCAATAACTGACACATTCAGATCTCTGACACAACTGAGAAATCAGTTGCATTATAAAACACTGGCACATTCTGTAACTGGTAGAAATGGAGGACTTCAAGAAGCATCCACCTCAATGTACAACATGTATGTTTTCTCCTGTAATCCGTGATTCTTATCAATGCATCACGGTTGAAAGAAACAATGATGCAAATCTGCACTTGGTTCAACAAATATTTCCTTTGTCCTTTTTCAGTGCCTTCCTCTGGGGAACCAAATGGTCTCCGTTGCTTTTTCTGTGTTGCTGGTAACCCCCAGTGTGATGCGATTGTAAACTGCCAAGGAAATGAGAACAACTGCATTCAGGGAAGTGGTGAGTCTTGTCAGTTTGAAGCTGAAGAAGTTCATCTTTCTTCCTTCTGCTAATTATCTTTGACACACAACCTGTTGGCACCAAATGACACTGATAGACAAAACGAATCCTGGTAACTTTTCAAGAAATCGGTCTCAACATCAGCAGAACACAACAAAACTATGAAATGTTCTTTGTAATTCACAGTCAGGAAGTTGTTTTTCAAAACCCAGCTAATCTCATGTTTATTTATCTCCCTATAATCCTGCATCGTAGCCATGCAGTTTTTTCTCATCATGTTTGAAGCCTGTTTCACTGCATCACTATTGAGTGCGGTTTGGGAATGACATATCCCTTTAACACTCCTCTGACCATTGATGACACAAGTTCTTTTGTTTCATCTTGACAGTCAGAGTTTAGACCACTAGGTGTCAGCAAAAGCAATGTTTGCAATTAAAATTCTCGTCACTCACTTCAAAAACCTGTAAAATTCTCAGTCACAATTGAAAGTGACCATATAAATGCATATTTGTTTTAACAGTGACATAGTTGTTAAATCAAAATTTTCAATTAAAACTAAATCAATAAATTGAAATAGTAAAAGTATAAAATAAAGCATTTTTTTTTGTCATCCTCAGACATGAGCGGATCTGGCATATTGCTACCTCTGGGCTGTGCATCTGAAACCGTGTGTGAATCTTCTCAAAGTCTGGGAATACTACCATCTTTCGAAAGTTTTGATGATTTAAATGGTGAATCAAGATGTTGCACTGGACCCTTCTGTAATGCAATGTCAGCATCAACTGCAATGCCAACAACTTCTCAACCTAACCAGACAACGACCGTGAGCCAAACAACATCTGACTCAAACACGGCAGTAAGCACCCAACCACCCAACATGACAGTGAGCGAACTCACCATATCCCCGAGTCAAACCAGTACTGGTGGAAATCCAACTGCAGGTAAAAACAATGAATGGATGAAATTCTGAAACAGTGGAAACATTTGGAAGTGATAATACTTAGTGTTTGGAATGTCAAATATTAGTCTGATTGTTTGGCTTTATGTTCCAGCTGGTCCACTTCAGTGTACGACCTGCATAGATTCATCATGTTCCATTGAAGATGTACTGCCATGTTCCTCTGAAACAATGTGTGTGTCAGCAACCATCCTTGGTGAGCATCTTACCTGACAAAATACCTTCTATGTCAACCATTTACTGGATACAGAATGCCAGAGTTATGACAACAGTCACCCCGAGAGCACATTCTGTGCCATATACCCAGTCAACTAAGAAATCCAGGATACGGTCTTGGGTTCAAAAACTTGTTTCCACATCATCCATTCAGTCTGTGAAGAAAGCCACGGTTAGCTAAAAGGACATACATTCATTCTCATATAAAATCTGTAAATAAAAATCTTTTCCCCTCTGTAGAGTTTTCAAATGGAGCTGAGACTGATCGAATCTTCAAGGGCTGTGCAAACTCCTCCTTGTGTCCATCGACAGGCCTTCAAACCCTTTCAACCAGTTTGGGTTTTACAGTTACAGTTATATCTGCAAACTGCTGTGACACAGAAAACTGCAACTCGGCCACTCAAGCTGGTGAGAAGAGAGGCAGGTCACACAGTGATCAGAGCAGAAAGACGTCAGTCTGTCATTGAGGTATTTCAACATGATCTTCTGTTTCAGCACCAACTCTTCCAGAGCAAAACGGCCGTCTGTGTAACTTCTGTCTTCCTGATACCACGGACTGCAATGTTATCGTCCAGTGTCGAGGAAACCAGGACAGATGCATCCAGGGAAATGGTGAGATGTTTTCACATGTTTGCTCTGTTGAACAGCTGTCCTCATCAGTAATGTGAGAATTTCTGGTCAAGCTGAGAAAGACTTTGGTGAAGAGAATGTTTCAATCTGAGGCGTTCAGACATGATTTCAGTGGGCCGGATGGGGCCTCGGGCAGAGTCCTGGGGTGTACCTGATGATAGAAGCAGTCACTGGGATTTTCAAGATGAAAAGTGACTAAACTGAGTGTGACCAGAGAGGTCTGACTTTGAAATTGTACATTAAATACTTGATTCTCCATCTCCAGTGACAACAGACTCTGGGACTTCTCCACTTGGTGGCTGCTCATCTGAAAATGTGTGTAGTGCTGCTCAGAGCACGGGGATGCTGCCACTGAGGCCAGAGGTTGGCGATTTCAGCACGGGACCCTCATGCTGTGAAGGAGACTTCTGTAACGATGTCTTACTGCCGACAACACGTAAGGCAACAAGTAACACACAAATATAAACTTGTATTTTTGAGGTCTTACAGGAATTTCAAGTCGTACTGGAAATAGATAAACACAATGTAAAGTTTAGTTCTGAATGTAAGCATCCATAGCACTGCAGACCAGAAATTCCAGGTCATCAATCATAACTGTGACTTTATTTTTCTTGAGAAAAATTTCGTTCTTCTCTATCAAATGCAGCTGTTCCACTTCAGTGTACGACCTGCATAGACTCATCATGTTCCGCTGAGGTCTTACTGCCATGTTCCTCTGAAACAATGTGTGTGTCAGCAGCCATCCTCGGTGAGCTTTTTACCTGGAAATTTTCTTCTATGTCATCCATTCACTCCGTAAGGGACGCAAAGGTTTTGACTCGAGTTAACCCGAAATCATCTTCCATGTCACCCCTTCTGTGTACAACGTAGGAATGGGTTACAGCGAGAGTCATCTTTCAGCTTTCTTGGATGTCTTCCTCTTAATTCCAGAACAAACCCATCAATCAAAGTCTGATTTTCCTCTGCAGAGTCTTCCAATGGAGCCGAGACTGATCGAATCTTCAAGGGCTGTGCAAACTCCTCCCTGTGTCCATCCACAGGCCTTCAAACCCTTTCAACCAGTTTGGGTCCAACAACTACAGTTATATCTGCTAACTGCTGCGACACAGAAAACTGCAACTCGGCCACTCAAGCTGGTGAGAAGAGCGAGACAGGCCACACAATGATCAGAGCAGAATGACGTCAGTCTGTGTTTCAGCTATTTCAACATGATCTTCTGTTTCAGCACCAACTCTTCCAGAACCAAACGGCCGACTGTGTAACTTCTGTCTTCCTGATACCACGGACTGCAATGTTATCGTCCAGTGTCGAGGAAACCAGGACAGATGCATCCAGGGAAATGGTGAGATGTTTTCACGTGTCCTCTGTTGAACAGCTGTCCTCATCAGTAATGTGAGAATTTCTGTCAAGCTGAGAAAGACTTTGGTGATGAGAATGTTTCAATCTGAGGCATTCAGACATGATTTCAGTGGGCTGGATGGGGCCTCGGGCAAAGTCCTTGGGTGTAACTGATGACACGGGAGATGGCTGGGATTTTCAAGATTACCAATAACTGAATCAGTAGGGTGTGACTTTGAATTTGTACTTTAAAGACTTTATTTTCCATCTCCAGTGACAACAGACTCTGGCACGTCTCCACTTAGCGGCTGCTCATCTGAAAATGTGTGTAGTGCTGCTCAGAGCTCGGGGATGCTGCCACTGAGGCCAGAGGTTGGCGATTTCAGCAGAGGACCCCTATGCTGTGAAGGAAATCTGTGTAATGATGTCCTGCTGACTACAACTACGACTACTGGCGCCCCCACAACTTCTACTCCGATGATTCCTGCAGCAACAAGTAAGACAACAAGTAACATAGACAAGCATCAACTTGTCTTGATGAGGTTTTGCAGACTTTTCAAGTGGTCCTTGAAATAAATGAATAGCATGTCCACTTCACTGATAGACACTCATATCCATGGTGCTGTAGCTTTCAATTTCCATGACTCTTATCATTTCTCTGGCTATATTTGTCTCGAGTACATTTTCGTTGTTCTTCTCTTTCCAATGCAGCTGTTCCACTTCAGTGTACGACCTGCATAGACTCATCATGTTCGTTGAAGACGTATTGCCATGTTCCTCTGAAACAATGTGTGTGTCAGCAGCCATCCTCGGTGAGCTTTTTACCTGGAAATTTTCTTCTATGTCATCCATTCACTCCATAAGGGACGCAAGGGTTTTGACTCGAGTTAACCCTAAATCATCTTCCATGTCACCCCTTCTGTGTACAACGTAGGAATGGGTTAGAGTTAGAGTTATCTTTCAGCTTTCTTGGATGTCATCCTCTTAATTCCAGAACAAACCCATCAATCAAAGTCTGATTTCCCTCTGCAGAGTCTTCCAATGGAGCCGAGACTGATCGAATCTTCAAGGGCTGTGCAAACTCCTCCCTGTGTCCATCTACAGGCCTTCAAACCCTTTCAACCAGTTTGGGTCCAACAACTACAGTTATATCTGCTAACTGCTGCGACACAGAAAACTGCAACTCGGCCACTCAAGCTGGTGAGAAGAGCGAGACAGGCCACTCCATGATCAGAGCAGAAGGACGTCAGTCTGTGTTTCAGCTATTTCAACATGATCTTCTGTTTCAGCACCAACTCTTCCAGATCCAAACGGCCGACTGTGTAACTTCTGTCTTCCTGATACCACGGACTGCAATGTTATCGTCCAGTGTCGAGGAAACCAGGACAGATGCATCCAGGGAAATGGTGAGATGTTTTCACGTGTCCTCTGTTGAATAGCTGTCCTCATCAGTAATGTGAGAATTTCTGTCAAGCTGAGAAAGACTTTGGTGATGAGAATGTTTCAATCTGAGGCATTCAGACATGATTTCAGTGGGCCGGATGGGGCCTCGGGCAAAGTCCTTGGGTCTAACTGATGACACGGGAGATGGCTGGATTTTCAAGATTACCAATAACTGAATCAGTAGGGTGTGACTTGAATTTGTACTTTAAAGACTTTATTTTCCATCTCCAGTGACAACAGACTCTGGCACGTCTCCACTTAGCGGCCTGCTCATCTGAAAATGTGTGTAGTGCTGCTCAGAGCTCGGGGATGCTGCCACTGAGGCCAGAGGTTGGCGATTTCAGCAGAGGACCCCTATGCTGTGAAGGAAATCTGTGTAATGATGTCCTGCTGACTACAACTACGACTACTGGCGCCCCCCACAACTTCTACTCCGATGATTCCTGCAGCAACAAGTAAGACAACAAGTAACATAGACAAGCATCAACTTGTCTTGATGAGGTTTTGCAGACTTTTCAAGTGGTCCTTGAAATAAATGAATAGCATGTCCACTTCACTGATAGACACTCATATCCATGGTGCTGTAGCTTTCAATTTCCATGACTCTTATCATTTCTCTGGCTATATTTGTCTCGAGTACATTTTCGTTGTTCTTCTCTTTCCAATGCAGCTGTTCCACTTCAGTGTACGACCTGCATAGACTCATCATGTTCCGTTGAAGACGTATTGCCATGTTCCTCTGAAACAATGTGTGTGTCAGCAGCCATCCTCGGTGAGCTTTTTACCTGGAAATTTTCTTCTATGTCATCCATTCACTCCATAAGGGACGCAAGGGTTTGACTCGAGTTAACCCTAAATCATCTTCCATGTCACCCCTTCTGTGTACAACGTAGGAATGGGTTAGAGTTAGAGTTATCTTTCAGCTTTCTTGGATGTCATCCTCTTAATTCCAGAACAAACCCATCAATCAAAGTCTGATTTCCCTCTGCAGAGTCTTCCAATGGAGCCGAGACTGATCGAATCTTCAAGGGCTGTGCAAACTCCTCCCTGTGTCCATCTACAGGCCTTCAAACCCTTTCAACCAGTTTGGGGTCCAACAACTACAGTTATATCTGCTAACTGCTGCGACACAGAAAACTGCAACTCGGCCACTCAAGCTGGTGAGAAGAGCGAGACAGGCCACTCCATGATCAGAGCAGAAGGACGTCAGTCTGTGTTTCAGCTATTTCAACATGATCTTCTGTTTTCAGCACCAACTCTTCCAGATCCAAACGGCCGGACTGTGTAACTTCTGTCTTCCTGATACCACGGACTGCAATGTTATCGTCCAGTGTCGAGGGAAACCAGGACAGATGCATCCAGGGAAATGGTGAGATGTTTTCACGTGTCCTCTGTTGAATAGCTGGTCTCATCAGTAATGTGAGAATTTCTGTCAAGCTGAGAAAGACCTTTGGTGATGAGAATGTTTCAATCTGAGGGCATTCAGACATGATTCAGTGGGCCGGATGGGGCCTCGGGCAAAGTCCTTGGGTCTAACTGATGACACGGGAGATGGCTGGATTTTCAAGATACAATACTGAATCAGTAGGGTGTGACTTTGAATTTGTACTTTAAAGACTTTATTTTCCATCTCCAGTGACAACAGACTCTGGCCCGTCTCCACTTAGCGGGCTGCTCATCTGAAATGTGTGTAGTGCTGCTCAGAGCTCGGGGATGCTGCCACTGAGGCAGAGGTTGGCGATTTCAGCAGAGGACCCCTATGCTGTGAAGGAAATCTGTGTAATGATGTCCTGCTGACTACAACTACGACTACTGGCGCCCCCACAACTTCTACTCCGATGATTCCTGCAGCAACAAGTAAGACAACAAGTAACATAGGCAAGCATCAACTTGTCTTGATGAGGTTTTGCAGACTTTTCAAGTGGTCCTTGAAATAAATGAATAGCATGTCCACTTCACTGATAGACACTCATATCCATGGTGCTGTAGCTTTCAATTTCCATGACTCTTATCATTTCTCTGGCTATATTTGTCTCGAGTACATTTTCGTTGTTCTTCTCTTTCCAATGCAGCTGTTCCACTTCAGTGTACGACCTGCATAGACTCATCATGTTCCGTTGAAGACGTATTGCCATGTTCCTCTGAAACAATGTGTGTGTCAGCAGCCATCCTCGGTGAGCTTTTTACCTGGAAATTTTCTTCTATGTCATCCATTCACTCCATAAGGGACGCAAGGGTTTTGACTCGAGTTAACCCTAAATCATCTTCCATGTCACCCCCTTCTGTGTACAACGTAGGAATGGGTTAGAGTTAGAGTTATCTTTCAGCTTTCTTGGATGTCATCCTCTTAATTCCAGAACAACCCCATCAATCAAAGTCTGATTTCCCTCTGCAGAGTCTTCCAATGGAGCCGAGACTGATCGAATCTTCAAGGGCTGTGCAAACTCCTCACCTGTGTCCATCTACAGGCCTTCAAACCCTTTCAACCAGTTGGGTCCAACAACTACCGTTATATCTGCTAACTGCTGCGACACAGAAAACTGCAACTCGGCCACTCAAGCTGGTGAGAAGAGCGAGACAGGCCACTCACAATGATCAGAGCAGAAGGACGTCAGTCTGTGTTTCAGCTATTTCAAACATGATCTTCTGTTTCAGCACCAACTCTTCCAGATCCAAACGGGCCGACTGTGTAACTTCTGTCTTCCTGATACCACGGACTGCAATGTTATCGTCCAGTGTCGAGGAACCAGGACAGATGCATCCAGGGAAATGGTGAGATGTTTTCACGTGTCCTCTGTTGAATAGCTGTCCTCATCAGTAATGTGAGAATTTCTGTCAAGCTGAGAAAGACTTTGGTGATGAGAATGTTTCAATCTGAGGCATTCAGACATGATTTCAGTGGGCCGGATGGGGCCTCGGGCAAAGTCCTTGGGTCTAACTGATGACACGGGAGATGGCTGGGATTTTCAAGATAACTGAATCAGTAGGGTGTGACTTTGAATTTGTACTTTAAAGACTTATTTTCCATCTCCAGTGACAACAGACTCTGGCACGTCTCCACTTAGCGGCCTGCTCATCTGAAAATGTGTGTAGTGCTGCTCAGAGCTCGGGGATGCTGCCACTGAGGCCAGAGGTTGGCGATTTCAGCAGAGGACCCCTATGCTGTGAAGGAAATCTGTGTAATGATGTCCTGCTGACTACAACTACGACTACTGGCGCCCCCACAACTTCTACTCCGATGATTCCTGCAGCAACAAGTAAGACAACAAGTAACATAGACAGCATCAACTTGTCTTGACTGAGGTTTTGCAGACTTTTCAAGTGGTCCTTGAAATAAATGAATAGCATGTCCACTTCACTGATAGAAACTCATATCCATGGTGCTGTAGCTTTCAATTTCCATGACTCTTATCACTTTCTCTGGCTATATTTGTCTCGAGTACATTTTCGTTGTCTTTCTCTTTCCAATGCAGCTGTTCCACTTCAGTGTACGACCTGCATAGACTCATCATGTTCCGTTGAAGACGTATTGCCATGTTCCTCTGAAACAATGTGTGTGTCAGCAGCCATCCTCGGTGAGCTTTTTACCTGGAAATTTTCTTCTATGTCATCCATTCACTCCATAAGGGACGCAAGGGTTTGACTCGAGTTAACCCTAAATCATCTTCCATTGTCACCCCTTCTGTGTACAACGTAGGAATGGGTTAGAGTTAGAGTTATCTTTCAGCTTTCTTGGATGTCATCCTCTTAATTCCAGAACAAACCCATCAATCAAAGTCTGATTTCCCTCTGCAGAGTCTTCCAATGGAGCCGAGAATTGATCGAATCTTCAAGGGCTGTGCAAACTCCTCCCTGTGTCCATCTACAGGCCTTCAAACCCTTTCAACCAGTTTGGGTCCAACAACTACAGTTATATCTGCTAACTGCTGCGACACAGAAAACTGCAACTCGGCCACTCAAGCTGGTGAGAAGAGCGAGACAGGCCACACAATGATCAGAGCAGAAGGACGTCAGTCTGTGTTTCAGCTATTTCAACATGATCTTCTGTTTCAGCACCAACTCTTCCAGATCCAAACGGCCGACTGTGTAACTTCTGTCTTCCTGATACCACGGACTGCAATGTTATCGTCCAGGTCGAGGAAACCAGGACAGATGATCCAGGAATGGTGAGATGTTTTCACGTGTCCTCTGTTGAATAGCTGTCCTCATCAGTAATGTGAGAATTTCTGTCAAGCTGAGAAAGACTTTGGTGATGAGAATGTTTTCAATCTGAGGCATTCAGGACATGATTTCAGTGGGGCCGGATGGGGCCTCGGGCAAGTCCTTGGGTCTAACTGATGACACGGGAGATGGCTGGGATTTCAAGATTACCAATAACTGAATCAGTAGGGTGTGACTTTGAATTTGTACTTTAAAGACTTTATTTTCCATCTCCAGTGACAACAGACTCTGGCACGTCTCCACTTAGCGGCTGCTCATCTGAAATGTGTGTAGTGCTGCTCAGAGCTCGGGGATGCTGCCACTGAGGCCAGAGGTTGGCGATTTCAGCAGAGGACCCCTATGCTGTGAAGGAAATCTGTGTAATGATGTCCTGCTGACTACAACTACGACTACTGGCGCCCCCCACAACTTCTACTCCGATGATTCCTGCAGCAACAAGTAAGACAACAAGTAACATAGACAAGCATCAACTTGTCTTGATGAGGTTTTGCAGACTTTTCAAGTGGTCCTTGAAATAAATGAATAGCATGTCCACTCACTGATAGAAACTCATATCCATGGTGCTGTAGCTTTCAATTTCCATGACTCTTATCATTTCTCTGGCTATATTTGTCTCGAGTACATTTTCGTTGTTCTTCTCTTTCCAATGCAGCTGTTCCACTTCAGTGTACGACCTGCATAGACTCATCATGTTCCGTTGAAGACGTATTGCCATGTTCCTCTGAAACAATGTGTGTGTCAGCAGCCATCCTCGGTGAGCTTTTTACCTGGAAATTTTCTTCTATGTCATCCATTCACTCCATAAGGGACGCAAGGGTTTTGACTCGAGTTAACCCTAATCATCTTCCATGTCACCCCTTCTGTGTACAACGTAGGAATGGGTTAGAGTTAGAGTTATCTTTCAGCTTTCTTGGATGTCATCCTCTTAATTCCAGAACAAACCCATCAATCAAAGTCTGATTTCCCTCTGCAGAGTCTTCCAATGGAGCGAGACTGATCGAATCTTCAAGGGCTGTGCAAACTCCTCCCTGTGTCCATCTACAGGCCTTCAAACCCTTTTCAACCAGTTTGGGTCCAACAACTACAGTTATATCTGCTAACTGCTGCGACACAGAAAACTGCAACTCGGCCACTCAAGCTGGTGAGA